>NW_024108994.1:0-25002 GCF_013358895.1 Oreochromis aureus | reverse complement strand
TGTGGAAGCCCTTTTAGGGCATCCACACAATAACTGTCTGATTTTAATTGTAAGGATATCTCACTGGAACATATGTGTGTAGATTGATAAAAAATCGGTGCATTGATCATTTATTACTTTGACATCAATTTGTTGTTGGCCTTTTTTCACACTGGTGTGATGAAAAGAAGCATGAACGTAAACACATGTTAAACATCTGGTTACAAACACAAACCCTACAACCTGCCCTGTGTGAAAACATTACCTGCGGTGTATCACATCTTTAGAAAGCCGAATAGCCACACCCAGACGTGATTATTACCACACCTGTGCTCAATCAAGAAATCACTTACATAAGAGCTGCCTGACAAAGTGCAATAGACCAAAAAATCCTCAGAAGTCAGACTTGCTGCTGTGATTCAAGAAAATTCAGGAACAAATGAGAAACAAAGTACCTGAGCTCTCTCAGTCTAGGAAAGGTTATAAAGCCATTTCTAAAGCTGTAGGACTCCAGCGAACCACAGTGGGAGCCATTATCCAGAAATGTGGATGAACCAGCAGTGAACCTTTCCAGGAGCTGCCGGCCGAACAAACTTAACCCAAGAGTGCATCCACGAGGTCACAAAAGACCCCAGGACAACATCCAAAGACCTGCAGGATTCACTTGCTTCACTTAAGGTCAGTTTTCATGACTCCACCATAAGACAAAAAGAGCCTGGGCAAAAATGGCCAGCATGGCAGAGGTCCAAGTTGAACACCACTGCTGAGGAAAGGGACCTAAAGGCTTTCAGTTTTCCTAGAAAACATCTTGATGATCCCCAGGACGTTTGGGAAAACATTCTGTGGACTGGTCAGACAAAAGGTGAACTTTTTGCAAGGTGTGTGTCCCGTTCATCTGGTGTAAAAATAAAAGCATTTCAGAAAAGGAACATCATACCAACAGGAGAATATGGTGTTGGTAGTGTGACCGTCTGGGGCTGTTCTGCTTTATGTCTGGGCATCTGTTCAAGACTTCATGTTGAAGCGCACTTCTGCAGCAGGACAATGATCCAAAACACACCAGTGAGTCCACCTGTGAGTGGAGGAAGGGTTTGGATTGCCTTATTTACAATCCTGTCCAATTGAGATGCTGTGGCACAAAAAGACAGTTCTGCTCAAAACCTCCAATTCTGCAAAAATGAGACAAAGCTTCTCATCAGCGCCATCAAAGACTCATTGCCAGTTATCATAAATGCTTGATTGCCGTTGTTGCTGCTGAGGGTGGCCCAACCAGTTATTATGTTTAGGGGGCATCACTTTTTCACAAAGGACCATGTAGGTTGGGATTATTTATCCCTCAATAAACCTAATGCCTAACAATGAAAAATGTAAAACAATAATAATAAAAATAAAGAAAAGATGAAGTAACAAGTTTTTTGTTTATTCCAAATGCTCATCCAGATGTCTGTGACATGTGATGACAAACACCGTAATGGAAGGCCTTTGTCATCACATGCTTAAACTCATATATTTTTGCATATGCTGAACAGGCAGTCAGACATGCTGTAACTGTGGGGTAGAAAACTGCATGAACACCATACGGCAGGGGTCTCAAACTCCAGTCCTCGAGGGCCGCTGTCCTGCAACTTTTCCATGTGTCCCTGTTGCAACACACCTAGTAGGTCATTAGCAAGAGTATAGAACTTGAATGCATGCTGAGTTGGCAATTCACCCATTTGATTCATGTTACAGCAGCTCATGAGTGAATGAACATGGTGCAATAAAAGTATTTTAGAAGTATATGTTTCCAAATACATATATTTACTTGAGTAGGTAGGTAGGGTTAGGTGTTGCCACCTCAGCATGCAGTCAAGTTCTATACTCATGCTAATGACCTACTAATTGTATTCAGGTGTGTTGCACCAGGGACACATGGAAAAGTTGCATGACACCGGCCCTCGAGGACTGGAGTCTGAGACCCTTGTCATATAGAATATGACAGGTGTGGTTGAACTGCATGAAGACTCTGAAGTTTCTCTTCTCTTCTGGCAGGACAGGAATGTAGCCTTGTCCTGTGAGCCACCGTAAGGATGTACTTGGAGTAGAACTGGACTGTCACCGGCCTCAGGCTCTTCACCTTTTCAAAGACAAAGCAGTCATTTAGATAAAATATTAGATATTGTTTACCTGAGGATCTGACACAGACTGATTCATGTTCTACACGGTTCTGACAAGTTCATAGAAATTTCTGTTCAATTAGAACCAAGTATTTGAGGTGATTGTAATTTTTATACAACTGTTGTAATTTGTATTTTAACAATATTTTGATGTTTTGTTCCCTTCACAATATTATACTTTAATATATAATATTGCAAAGGGAAAAAATAATATCAATCAAAAAATTGTTCTTTTTTTATTCGGGCTACTTAGATTTATTTTGGGCTACCAAAAACTGAAGAGTGCCTGCCCGAAGGGCTACCAGAGATTTTGAAATTTTGCGAGCCCCGACGTAGAGTAAAACTGGACTGTCACCAGCCTCAGGCTCTTCACCTTTTCAAAGACAAAGCAGTCATTTAGATAAAATATTAGATATTGTTTACCTGTAAATGCACAAAGAGAATTTAGAAATGTAATTATTGTCAAGAGTGAAAAAGCACTGATAGTGTCATCTACAGCTGTGGCCAAACGTTTAGAGAATGAGAAGTGTTGTTTATTTACAAAGTTTGCTGTTTCAGTGATAGTTGTATATCATATTATATCACTTCAAACAGAGGTGATCCAGTAATGCTGCACTAATGAATTAGACTAACTATTCACTTTAGCTAAAGTTATTAAGCTAGCTAAAGAGTTGGGATGCTGTGTAAGACATAAATAAAGCTAAAATACAAAGGTTTGGACACTGTTTTGCATGTTTCCCTACTGTAGGGGTCTCTGCAAGCATACAGGGCTCTGAGAGGGTACAAGATGACAACTTTGGAATTCTACTAGAAACAGTCGATCATTTGTTTGTCAAAGCTAAATCCAGGGCAAACAAGGCTAAATTAGCATTTTTAGCTAACAGCTACAATAAGCATAAAAGTTACTGTACGGCTATCAATTGTTAACATGACGCTTGTTCTTATACATGTAATACATTTATTACCAACCTGAGAGTTTATCCGCTGGTCATTCGACATGACGAATGACTTCTGAAGTCTTAATTCAGCTCAAGACGCTGTAGATTCCCGTCAGTAACACTTTCGGTCCACTAGTAAAACGTAGTTCTATTAATCTGCGCTCATTTACTCTTGAACCGGAAACGGATGTAAGTTCCAAAAAACTGAACTGTAGAACTGAAACTGAATGGTGAGAGTGAAACTGAAATTATTCAAGAGCTGAATTTTTAAAGGATAAAATGCGGGTTCAAAGAAAATTAATTCATTTTCAGTATATAAAATTCTAATTCAATTTAGTGATCATTTTCAAATCATAAATTCAATTTCAAATTAGACTAATTCAAATTCATTTTCAAAAGCATTTATTCAAGTTACAATTCAGATTCAATCTGAGCAATTCAAATTTAACTTATTCAAATGCAGTTTCTGATGGCACAGATTTCTGCCCATAGAGAAGTGTTTAAGATGAATCTTGGCAGAGTGAGAGACAGAGCTCGTTAGGCAGGCAGGTGTGAGCCTGGTTGCTATCCGGTTGTTCAGTCTGACGTCACTAGCCGTGTCTGGGCCTAAACTCTGCTGCAGGTCCATATATCAAATGATTACTGTGGCATTACTGAGAGTTAAAACACTGTCTAAAGTCTTTCATCTTTAATAAAATGATCAGCGTTCTGCTCTACCAGGTGTAACAATTGAGTTTAACATCCAGGCATCCATGAAAACGGAATTTATGACATTTAACGGAGTTAGAAGTGAGCAGGAAGTTAGCTCGCTAGCTTCCATCTAAATACAATATAGCATGTCCTGACTGCAGGGGTTTAGAAACAAATTCAAACGTACAGCTCTGCTATAACTTCCATCATAAATGAAGACAGAAAACTAAACAGCAGTGACGTTTGTAGGGTTACTGAAGTTTGGCTAGCTGGTATATAATGATGTGCTACGTGACCGCTAGCGACACAGCTATGTTAGCATAATATAAACAAGCTAACTTTTTTTTCCACTCGATAAACGTTAACGTGAGTGTTCTCAGTGGTCAGGAACAAATGTAATCGCATGGCAGGATGCTGTAAAAGGACTAAACTTCAGCCAGGAGAACAACTGAGATAATCCATCCACAATACGAGGTTAGTTATTCATATACTGCTGCATGGGCTGTGCTGTAGTTACATCGTAAGGTTTTAAAAACTGAGCTTAAATAAATGATTAGCGGTAATAAAAGCCGAGGGAGGTCAACGGTGATCACTGACTGTTTTTAGGAGCTTTTTGAGATTAAATAGAAGAAAATGCAAAGCATTAAACATGTTAACAACACAAAAGCCATATTAAACGCAGACTACTTTAGGCCCAGAAGTAGGATTCGTCGCGTCATCACTGAACAACCGGATAGTGACCGCACCCAATGGCTCCATACCATTGACTGTAGAAAACATGGACGACGCCACAGCTCCCCAAAAATGACGTGTCTGGCTGCAGTATAGGTCATAAACCCCGCCTCCTCCATGTTAGCGGATGGGACTGGGGTCAGACTAAAATAAATTTATTCTCCTTAGATAATTTTTTTCCAAAGATTCTTTCTTTTGTTATCAATAGTTCTCATCATGCTGATTGATGTCCAAGGGGTCTCCTTTCCCATAAGTTTGATTCTAATTCCTATCGCGGCGATGTTAAATTGGGGTGAAACGTCATCATAGCAGCTTTGACTGGCAGCTGCAGTCACGGAGAAACTTGCGTATCTGTGTTCGGGAATAGCAGATAGGGCGTAGGCTCTGAGAGGAGGGCCAGCGTTTACGCTACGAAAACACGACAGAGTGTTTTAACCTGACAGCCTGAGGTGTTCTTCAGTAAACTGGACAACCCGACAGAAGGACCCGAGGCCCCGCTGCACTTTTTCGGTAAGTTAAACGTGTTTGTAAGCTAATCCGTAACTACTGTCCTTAGCTAGGTCCTGAGACCTAGCTAGCTAAAATGAGCACTCGGCTGTCAAGGTTTGTTTAGCTAATCTGTGCAGGTGAATGAACTTACTAAAGAAATTAAGAGAAACGCCCCGGGCTACTCAGTCACTAATTACTGTTACTGTACTTTTATTACAAGTATTATACTGTAAAAGCAACAGGCTGCACCCTGCTGCAGCTCCTGTGCAGAACTGAATATCAAATATATGCAAACAACAGTATATTTTCAGTCTCTTGCCACATCTGTAAAGACAGTAACATTTTTTTAAAAGCTTGTACTTCAGTAACTCCTCATTAATCAGGAACTATGGATTAAAGTACTGTAGTGTACTGTAATACTGAAAAAATGTAAGAGAAGAACTTCAGATCCTGAGTGTGTGAGGACAGAAGAATCAGCTTTATTTCAATTTTGAGGGATAAAATTTATATTTGAGTTTGTGAAGGTTCTGTTCTCTTTGTGATTACAGGAGCTGCCCTCAGATTCAGACCTCAGCACCACCCAGTGACAGCAGACAGATCATCCAACATGTTAACTGCAAAATGAAC
This sequence comes from Oreochromis aureus, assembly GCF_013358895.1. Taxonomy (NCBI): domain Eukaryota; kingdom Metazoa; phylum Chordata; class Actinopteri; order Cichliformes; family Cichlidae; genus Oreochromis; species Oreochromis aureus. The sequence goes on along the minus strand of NW_024108994.1, from coordinate 19,391 downwards.
TGATGAAAACAGTACAAAGGTTAAAGTACCACATGTCCTGTAGTGAAAGCTGCAGCTTTATTGATAAAGTTAAAGACAAAAAAACAAAAGGATTAATCACTCATGTAACTGTGTCACTATATATCAGCATTAACAGGACCTCAGTTTGGTGTTTCACAAAGCTGCTGATCTCAGACCTGCACAGCTTCCGTTTTAAACACTTGATGTACTCAGCTGCATGAAGAGCATATGAGATTTTCTCTGGCACAATTAAATAAAACCTGATGAAGGTCAAAGGTCCTCACTTGTATGTTGAACTACAAACTTGTCATCTGGAATTCTTTCACAGTTTTTTGCAGATAGTGTGTTATTTACTATAAAGTGATTCAGAGTTATACCAGAGTAACCAGAGAGGATCATATATTTTTAAATATATAACTTTCTACAGGACTGAATATAATATCTTTATGTAAAAGTCTGGAGCCTCTGGGGAGTGTCTGAGTATTTATAACATTACACAAACCAAAGGTCTCCATCACAGTGTTCATGAAATGCTGGGTTTATCCATCTCCTGGATCGGGCCTACGGAGGAGTGCTGAAGATTTCCCTGTGAGGGAGCTGCTGGTGAAGATCATGAGTCCTGCTTGAGCTATGCGATGAGCTTCAGTCTTCCTGGTGTTTCTTAAATGATGCCTCTTTCAGTGGGTCAACAGAACTTCTGGCACAGGACATCTGTGATGAAAGAAAAGGAAGAAGTTTCTCCAAACCTCTGGACCCAGGAAACCCAGCTTGGTCCTGATGGTCTCCCTCACTAGTTTCTCTCCAGGGTGAATGTAGCTGTTGATATAATATGGACTCTGTTATTAAATGAAAAGAACAAATTAGACTACACTACTGAAACGTTCTGCTGATGTTTTTAAAGTTTCCATGTTACCAGGCTTTAGAGGGCTCTGAAGATTTAAACAGTTTTAGATCCATGACACTCACAGTCTTATGTTAAAATCTCAAAGGACAGCATTATATTTTTGATATTAACAGTAACTCTGGGCTTCTGTAGAGTGTGCAGATGATCTCATCGCTGTCTAAAAATGGATAAAAACAAACATAAGAAGTGCTGAATCCTTCAATAACACAGACTATTAGAGTAGCAGGTGTGTAGCATCACTACCTAGCTAGCAACAAGCCTCCAACACAGTGCGTATGCTAGCGGCTAATCTAGCAAACGAATTAACAACAAAGTGATTTTAGAACTATAAGATGATAAGCTGTGCGTCTTTTTTTAATAACAGTGACATGGTTGTATTTACCTTAATTAAACGAGTCGTCAGTCGCGGTAAACCAGCAAAAAAACTCGAGCAGCCGGGCTACGTAAAAAGTGTAGGGGGGCGTGTTTGCGGTCATGTCCAGCGGGTGTGTGGGCGGGAATGTTACACAGTCGCTCCACCTCAAGTCACTACTGCGCAGACTCTGGCTCCAAATTTGCAAGATGGCAGCCTCCACAAGCGGGATATTTTGGCTTCATTTTTGCACAATGGTAGGAGGCGGAGTCGCGTCGTCCATGTTTTCTACAGTCAATGCTCCATACACACGGACACAGACATGCACCTCACTTTTGCTGCTTAAAATGAACAGAAAAGTCAGCCTGAAACAAATCGTTCCCAAATGAAAAGTACACATCGTGTTGACAAAATTCTTTCACCGTGAGTGACAGCAATGTCTAGTCTACTGAATTCTCAGTTTTCATGGCGGTGGAGTTTATTATATGGACGTGGTGACAGTGGAAAGACACCATGCTCTTCTGATTTTCAAATGAACCTTCTGAGCCATTTTAACAGTAGAGTCTATGGAGGAGTTGGAGGGAGGAGGCTGTGCATTGGTGACATTTGTGAAAGAACCATAACATCTACTACAATAATAAACACATTGGGTGAAAGAGGACAGCGATGGCTACGTTTTGAGGGTAAAATCATACCTGTAGAACAAACGCTGCGGACACAGCAGCAGTTTTAAGAAAAGATTTTAAGATTAATTTTTTTTTCTCCTCTCACTCTACCAGTTGAGCTGTCTCACTCTAGCCCCAACATTCCGTCCCATACACACCCATTATAAACTCTGAAACGGCTGAAAAAACAGCATGAAACTTAAACTGGAACTGAAGAAAAAGTATACTAGATATTGAAAAGATAAATACAAGTTGAATAGTTGAATGTCTTGTCTTCGTTTTAAAGTTTGAATGGTGGCTCTATGTCAACGTATGTGGAAGTAGTAAGAGTTTAAAAATGAGCAAGTTGAATGAGGATTTGAAGGGTCTCCCCATTGAAATACATGGGAAATTTTTGTTGAAAAAAGTTAAATAAAATTAAAAATATAAATGTTATAAATGAGAAAAATAGAAGCAGTCATGTCCAAAAGAAGAGGAATCTAACGGTGTTTGAATGGTTTTTCTAAGTTGAACGGTTTTGAAGGAGAGAGTACAAAAAACGTACGGAATCTATAATAATAAAATAGAATAAAGATTAGAAGAACAATACTGTGAATGCTTTTACAAGCATTCACACTAACTAGAAAGTGCATTTTCTGAAGAAACTGCAGTGTGAATGCTTGAATCTGAATGTATGCACTGAAATGAATTAATTACTGAATATTAAGCTAAAAATGTTGAATGAGCTGGAAAATACAGAGTTTTTAACCTGAAAACAAAAGTGCTGAACTGCTAAAAGCTGACAATCACACAGAAGAAGTTGGAAAATAGCTGAAAAGTTTTTCAATAAAAATTAGAAAAACATAAGAAATGAGAAAAGAAAATTTAGAGTCAAAAAACCTCTGAATGAATATTAAAAGTTCATATTCGTTGAATAACTGAATGACTAAAATGTGAACCCTCCACTTCGATCCACACAGTTTAAAAACTTTACATCTCTGAGCTCTGAAAGACACACTGTTGGAAAGAGAACAACGATGGCGACGTTTTGAGGGTAAAATGATGGCTGTAGACCAAACACTGTGGACACAGCAGCAGTTGAAAGAGAAGTGTTTAAGATGAATCTTGGCACAGTGAGAGAGAGAGCTCGTTAAGCAGGCAGGTGTGAGCCTGGTTGCTATAGTGACTGCACCCAATGGCTCCATACACACGCACACAGACATGCACCTCACTTTTGCTGCTTAAAATGAACAGAAAAGTCAGGTCGAAACAAATCGCTCCCAAATGAAAAGTACAGGTCCTATTGACAAAATTCTTTCACCGTGAGCGACAGCAATGTCCAGTCTACCTAATTCTCAGTTTTCATGCTTGTGGAGTTTATTATATGGACGTGGTGACAGTGTAAAGACAGCCTGTACTTCTGGTTTTCAAACGAACCTTCTGAGCCATTTTAATATTAGAGTCTATGGAGGAGTTGGAGGGAGGAGGCTGTGCATTGGTGACATTTATGAAAGAACCATAACACCTAGTACAATAGTAAACACATTGGATGAAAGAGGACAGCGATGGCTACGTTTTGAGGGTAAAATCATACCTGTAGACCAAACACCGTGGACACAGCAGCAGTTTTAAAAAATATTTTAAGATTAATTTTTTGCTCCTCTCACTCTAGCAGTTCAGCTGTCTCACTCTCTAGCCCCAACATTCCGTCCCATACACACCCATTATAAACTCTGAAACGGCTGAAAAACATCATGAAACTTAAACTGGAACTGAAGAAAAAAGTATAATAGATATTGAAAAGATAAATACAAGTTGAATAGTTGAATGTCTTGGCTTCGTTTTAAAGTTTGAATGGTGGCTCTACGTCAATGTATATGAAAGTAGATACAGTTTTAAGAGGACTAAGTTGAAGGAGAATTTGAAGGGTCTCCCTATTGAAATACATGGGAAATTTTTGTTGAAAAAGTTGAATAATTTTAAAAATATAAATGTTATAAATGAGAAAAGTAGAAGCAGTCATGTCCAAAAGAAGAGGAATCTAACGGTGTTTGAATGGTTTTTCTAAGTTGAACGGTTTTGAAGGAGTTAGATGCCAAAAAACGTACGGAATATATAATAACTAGAAAGTGCATTTTCTGAAGAAACTGCAGTGTGAATGCTTGAATCTGAATGTATGCACTGAAATGAATTAATTGCTGAATTTTAAGTTAAAAATAAAAATGTTGAATGAGCTGGAAAATACAGAGTTTTTAACCTGAAAACAAAAGTGCAGAACTTTTGAAAGCTGATGTTCACACAGAAGAAGTTGGAAAATAGCTGAAAAGTTTTTAAATTAAAATTTGGAAAACCTAAGAAATGAGAACAGAAAATTTAGAGTCAGAAAACATCTGAATGAATATTAAAAGTTCATATTCTTTGAATCACTAAATGACTAAAGTGTAATCCCTCCACTTGGATCCACACACTTTTAAAGGTTTACATCTCTGAGCTTTGAAAGACATGCTGTTGGAAAGAGAAGAACGATGGCTTCGTTTTGAGGGTAAAATGATGGCTGTAGACCAAACACTGTGGACACAGCAGCAGTTGAAAGAGAAGTGTTTAAGATGAATCTTGGCACAGTGAGAGACAGAGCTTGTTAGGCAGGCAGGTGTGAGCCTGGTTGCTATAGTAACTGCACCCAATGGCTCAGTACACACGCACACAGACATGCACCTCACTTTTGCTGCTTAAAATGAACAGAAAAGTCAGGTCGAAACAAATTGCTCCCAAATGAAAAGTACAGGTCCTATTGACGAAATTCTTTCACCGTGAGCGGCAGCAATGTCCAGTCTACCTAATTCTCAGTTTTCATGCCTGTGGAGTTTATTATATGGACGTGGTGACAGTGTAAAGACAGCCTGCTCTTCTGATTTTCAAACGAACCTTCTGAGCCATTTTAACATTAGAGTCTATGGAGGAGTTGGAGGAGGAGGCTGTGCTTTGGTGACATTTATGAAAGAACCATAAAACCTAGTACAATAGTAAACACATTGGATGAAAGAGGAAAGCGATGGCTACGTTTTGAGGGTAAAATCATACCTGTAGACCAAACGCTGCGGACACAGCAGCAGTTTTAAAAAATATTTTAAGATTAATTTTTTTGCTCCTCTCACTCTGGCAGTTGAGCTGTCTCACTCTAGCCCCAACATTCCGTCCCATACACACCCATTATAAACTCTGAAACGGCTGAAAAATCATCATGAAACTTAAACTGGAACTGAAGAAAAAGTATAACAGATATTGAAAAGATAAATACAAGTTGAATAGTTGAATGTCTTGTCTTCATTTTAAAGTTTGAATGGTGGCTCTATGTCAACTTATATGGAAGTAATAAGAGTTTAAAAATGAGTAAGTTGAAGGAGAATTTGAAGGGTCTTCCCATTGAAATACATGGGAAATTTTTTTTGAAAAAAGTTGAATAATTTTAAAAATATAAATGTTATAAATGAGAAAAATAGAAGCAGTCATGTCCAAAAGAAGAGGAATCTAACGGTGTTTGAATGGTTTTTCTAAGTTGAACGGTTTTGAAGGAGATAGATGCCAAAAAACGTACGGAATATGATATAATAATAATAATAAAGATTAGAAGAACAACACTGTGAATGCTTTTACAAGCATTCACACTAATAACTAGAAAGTGCATTTTCTGAAGAAACTGCAGTGTGAATGCTTGAATCTGAATGTATGCACTGAAATGAATTAATTGCTGAATTTTAAGTTAAAAATAAAAATGTTGAATGAGCTGGAAAATACAGAGTTTTTAACCTGAAAACAAAAGTGCAGAACTTTTGAAAGCTGATGTTCACACAGAAGAAGTTGGAAAATAGCTGAAAAGTTTTTAAATTAAAATTTGGAAAACCTAAGAAATGAGAACAGAAAATTTAGAGTCAGAAAACATCTGAATGAATATTAAAAGTTCATATTCTTTGAATCACTGAATGACTAAAGTGTAATCCCTCCACTTGGATCCACACACTTTTAAAGGTTTACATCTCTGAGCTTTGAAAGACATGCTGTTGGAAAGAGAACAACGATGGCTTCGTTTTGATGGTAAAATGATGGCTGTAGAGCAAACACTGTGGACACAGCAGCAGTTGAAAGAGAAGTGTTTAAGATGAATCTTGGCACAGTGAGAGACAGAGCTCGTTAGGCAGGCAGGTGTGAGCCTGGTTGCTATAGTAACTGCACCCAATGGCTCAGTACACACGCACACAGACATGCACCTCACTTTTGCTGCTTAAAATGAATAGAAAAGTCAGGTCGAAACAAATTGCTCCCAAATGAAAAGTACAGGTCTTATTGACGAAATTCTTTCACCGTGAGCGACAGCAATGTCCAGTCTACCTAATTCTCAGTTTTCATGCCTGTGGAGTTTATTATATGGACGTGGTGACAGTGTAAAAACACCATGCTCTTCTGATTTTCAAACGAACCTTCTGAGCCATTTTAACATTAGAGTCTATGGAGGAGTTGGAGGGAGGAGGCTGTGCTTTGGTGACATTTATGAAAGAACCATAACACCTAGTACAATAGTAAACACATTGGATGAAAGAGGACAGCGATGGCTACGTTTTGAGGGTAAAATCATACCTGTAGAGCAAACGCTGCGGACACAGCAGCAGTTTTAAAAATATTTTAAGATTAATTTTTTCCTCCTCTCACTCTGGCAGTTGAGCTGTCTCACTCTAGCCCCAACATTCCGTCCCATACACACCCATTATAAACTCTGAAACGGCTGAAAAATCATCATGAAACTTAAACTGGAACTGAAGAAAAAGTATAACAGATATTGAAAAGATAAATACAAGTTGAATAGTTGAATGTCTTGTCTTCGTTTTAAAGTTTGAATGGTGGCTCTATGTCAAAGTATATGGAAGTAATAAGAGTTTAAAAATGAGTAAGTTGAAGGAGATTTTGAAGGGTCTTCCCATTGAAATACATGGGAAATTTTTGTTGAAAAAAGTTGAATAATTTTAAAAATATAAATGTTATAAATGAGAAAAATAGAAGCAGTCATGTCCAAAAGAAGAGGAATCTAATGGTGTTTGAATGGTTTTTCTAAGTTGAACGGTTTTGAAGGAGATAGATGCCAAAAAACGTACGGAATATGATATAATAATAATAATAAAGACTAGAAAGTGCATTTTCTGAAGAAACTGCAGTGTGAATGCTTGAATCTGAATGTATGCACTGAAATGAATTAATTTCTGAATTTTAAGTTAAAAATGTTGAATGAGCTGGAAAATACAGAGTTTTAACCTGAAAACAAAAGTGCAGAACTTTTGAAAGCTGATGTTCACACAGAAGAAGTTGGAAAATAGCTGAAAAGTTTTTAAATTAAAATTTGGAAAACCTAAGAAATGAGAACAGAAAATTTAGAGTCAGAAAACATCTGAATGAATATTAAAAGTTCATATTCTTTGAATCACTGAATGACTAAAGTGTAATCCCTCCACTTGGATCCACACACTTTTAAAGGTTTACATCTCTGAGCTTTGAAAGACATGCTGTTGGAAAGAGAACAACGATGGCTTCGTTTTGATGGTAAAATGATGGCTGTAGAGCAAACACTGTGGACACAGCAGCAGTTGAAAGAGAAGTGTTTAAGATGAATCTTGGCACAGTGAGAGACAGAGCTCGTTAGGCAGGCAGGTGTGAGCCTGGTTGCTATAGTAACTGCACCCAATGGCTCAGTACACACGCACACAGACATGCACCTCACTTTTGCTGCTTAAAATGAATAGAAAAGTCAGGTCGAAACAAATTGCTCCCAAATGAAAAGTACAGGTCTTATTGACGAAATTCTTTCACCGTGAGCGACAGCAATGTCCAGTCTACCTAATTCTCAGTTTTCATGCCTGTGGAGTTTATTATATGGACGTGGTGACAGTGTAAAACACCATGCTCTTCTGATTTTCAAACGAACCTTCTGAGCCATTTTAACATTAGAGTCTATGGAGGAGTTGGAGGAGGAGGCTGTGCTTTGGTGACATTTATGAAAGAACCATAACACCTAGTACAATAGTAAACACATTGGATGAAAGAGGACAGCGATGGCTACGTTTTGAGGGTAAAATCATACCTGTAGAGCAAACGCTGCGGACACAGCAGCAGTTTTAAAAATATTTTAAGATTAATTTTTTTCCTCCTCTCACTCTGGCAGTTGAGCTGTCTCACTCTAGCCCCAACATTCCGTCCCATACACACCCATTATAAACTCTGAAACGGCTGAAAAATCATCATGAAACTTAAACTGGAACTGAAGAAAAAGTATAACAGATATTGAAAAGATAAATACAAGTTGAATAGTTGAATGTCTTGTCTTCGTTTTAAAGTTTGAATGGTGGCTCTATGTCAAAGTATATGGAAGTAATAAGAGTTTAAAAATGAGTAAGTTGAAGGAGATTTTGAAGGGTCTTCCCATTGAAATACATGGGAAATTTTGTTGAAAAAAGTTGAATAATTTTAAAAATATAAATGTTATAAATGAGAAAAATAGAAGCAGTCATGTCCAAAAGAAGAGGAATCTAATGGTGTTTGAATGGTTTTTCTAAGTTGAACGGTTTTGAAGGAGATAGATGCCAAAAAAACGCACGGAATATGATATAATAATAATAATAAAGACTAGAAAGTGCATTTTCTGAAGAAACTGCAGTGTGAATGCTTGAATCTGAATGTATGCACTGAAATGAATTAATTTCTGAATTTTAAGTTAAAAATGTTGAATGAGCTGGAAAATACAGAGTTTTTAACCTGAAAACAAAAGTGCAGAACTTTTGAAAGCTGATGTTCACACAGAAGAAGTTGGAAAATAGCTGAAAAGTTTTTAAATTAAAATTTGGAAAACCTAAGAAATGAGAACAGAAAATTTAGAGTCAGAAAACATCTGAATGAATATTAAAAGTTCATATTCTTTGAATCACTGAATGACTAAAGTGTAATCCCTCCACTTGGATCCACACACTTTTAAAGGTTTACATCTCTGAGCTTTGAAAGACATGCTGTTGGAAAGAGAACAACGATGGCTTCGTTTTGATGGTAAAATGATGGCTGTAGAGCAAACACTGTGGACACAGCAGCAGTTGAAAGAGAAGTGTTTAAGATGAATCTTGGCACAGTGAGAGACAGAGCTCGTTAGGCAGGCAGGTGTGAGCCTGGTTGCTATAGTAACTGCACCCAATGGCTCAGTACACACGCACACAGACATGCACCTCACTTTTGCTGCTTAAAATGAATAGAAAAGTCAGGTCGAAACAAATTGCTCCCAAATGAAAAGTACAGGTCTTATTGACGAAATTCTTTCACCGTGAGCGACAGCAATGTCCAGTCTACCTAATTCTCAGTTTTCATGCCTGTGGAGTTTATTATATGGACGTGGTGACAGTGTAAAAACACCATGCTCTTCTGATTTTCAAACGAACCTTCTGAGCCATTTTAACATTAGAGTCTATGGAGGAGTTGGAGGGAGGAGGCTGTGCTTTGGTGACATTTATGAAAGAACCATAACACCTAGTACAATAGTAAACACATTGGATGAAAGAGGACAGCGATGGCTACGTTTTGAGGGTAAAATCATACCTGTAGAGCAAACGCTGCGGACACAGCAGCAGTTTTAAAAAATATTTTAAGATTAATTTTTTTCCTCCTCTCACTCTGGCAGTTGAGCTGTCTCACTCTAGCCCCAACATTCCGTCCCATACACACCCATTATAAACTCTGAAACGGCTGAAAAATCATCATGAAACTTAAACTGGAACTGAAGAAAAAGTATAACAGATATTGAAAAGATAAATACAAGTTGAATAGTTGAATGTCTTGTCTTCGTTTTAAAGTTTGAATGGTGGCTCTATGTCAACGTATATTGAAGTAATAAGAGTTTAAAAATGAGTAAGTTGAAGGAGATTTTGAAGGGTCTTCCCATTGAAATACATGGGAAATTTTTGTTGAAAAAAGTTGAATAATTTTAAAAATATAAATGTTATAAATGAGAAAAATAGAAGCAGTCATGTCCAAAAGAAGAGGAATCTAATGGTGTTTGAATGGTTTTTCTAAGTTGAACGGTTTTGAAGGAGATAGATGCCAAAAAACGTACGGAATATATAATAATAACTAGAAAGTGCATTTTCTGAAGAAACTGCAGTGTGAATGCTTGAATCTGAATATATGCACTGAAAAGAATTAATTGCTGAATTTTAAGTTAAAAATGTTGAATGAGATGAAAAATACAGAAATTTTCACCTGAAAACAAAAGTGCTGAACTGCTAAAAGCTGACAAGCACAGAGAAGAAGTTGGAAAATAGCTAAAAATGTTTTAAATGTAAATTAGAAAAACCTAAGTAATGAGAACAGAAAATTTAGAGTCAGAAAACATCTGAATGAATATTAAAAGTTCATATTCTTTGAATCACTGAATGACTAAAATGTGATCCCTCCACTTGGATCCACACAGTTTAAAACCTTTACATCTCTGAGCTTTGAAAGACACAGTGTTGGAAAGAGAAGAACGATGGCGACGTTTTGAGGGTAAAATGATGTCTGTAGAGCAAACACTGTGGACACAACAGCAGTTGAAAGAGAAGTGTTTAAGATGAATCTTGGCACAGTGAGAGAGAGAGAGCTCATTAGGCAGGCAGGTGTGAGCCTGGTTGCTATAGTGACTGCACCCAATGGCTCCATACACACGCACAGACATGCACCTCACTTTTGCTGCTTAAAATGAACAGAAAAGTCAAGCCCAAACAAATCCTTCCCAAATGAAAAGTACAGGTCCTATTGACGAAATTCTTTCACCGTGAGCGGCAGCAATGTCCAGTCTACCTAATTCTCTCAGTTTTCATGCCTGAGGAGTTTATTATATGGACGTGGTGACAGTGTAAAAACACCATGCTCTTCTGATTTTCAAACGAACCTTCTGAGCCATTTTAACATTAGAGTCTATGGAGGAGTTGGAGGAGGAGGCTGTGCTTTGGTGACATTTATGAAAGAACCATAACACCTAGGACAATAGTAAACACATTGGATGAAAGAGGACAGCGATGGCTACGTTTTGAGGGTAAAATCATACCTGTAGACCAAACACCGTGGACACAGCAGCAGTTTTAAAAATATTTTAAGATTAATTTTTTGCTCCTCTCACTCTAGCAGTTGAGCTGTCTCACTCTAGCTCCAACATTCCGTCCCATACACACCCATTATAAACTCTGAAATGGGTGAAAAAACATCATGAAACTTAAACTGGAACTGAAGAAAAAGTATAATAGATATTGAAAAGATAAATACAAATTGAATAGTTGAATGTTTTGTCTTCGTTTTAAAGTTTGAATGGTGGCTCTATGTCAACGTATGTGGAAGTAGATACAGTTTAAAAATGAATAAGTTGAATGAGGATTTGAAGGGTCTCCCCATTGAAATACATGGGAATTTTTGTTGAAAAAGTTAAATAAAATTAAAAATATAAATGTTAAAAATGAGAAAAATAGAAGCAGTCATGTCCAAAAGAAGAGGAATCTAATGGTGTTTGAATGGTTTTTCTAAGTTGAACGGTTTTGAAGGAGATACAGTACAAAAAACGTACGGAAGAATAAAATATAATAATAATAAAGATTAGAAGAACAATACTGTGAATGCTTTTACAAGCATTCACACTAATAATAAAGACTAGAAAGTGCATTTTCTGAAGAAACTGCAGTGTGAATGCTTGAATCTGAATGTATGCACTGAAATGAATTAATTGCTGAATATTAAGCCAAAAATGTTGAATGAACTGGAAAATACAGAGTTTTTAACCCGAAAACAAAAGTGCAGAACTTTTGAAAGCTTATGTTCACACAGAAGAAGTTGGAAAATAGCTGAAAAGTTTTTAAATTAAAATTTGGAAAACCTAAGAAATGAGAACAGAAAATTTAGAGTCAGAAAACATCTGAATGAATATTAAAAGTTCATATTCTTTGAATCACTGAATGACTAAAGTGTAATCCCTCCACTTGGATCCACACACTTTTAAAGGCTTACATCTCTGAGCTTTGAAAGACATGCTGTTGGAAAGAGAACAACGATGGCTTCGTTTTGAGGGTAAAATGATGGCTGTAGACCAAACACTGTGGACACAGCAGCAGTTGAAAGAGAAGTGTTTAAGATGAATCTTGGCACAGTGAGAGACAGAGCTCGTTAGGCAGGCAGGTGTGAGCCTGGTTGCTATAGTAACTGCACCCAATGGCTCAGTACACACGCACACAGACATGCACCTCACTTTTGCTGCTTAAAATGAACAGAAAAGTCAGGTCGAAACAAATTGCTCCCATATGAAAAGTACAGGTCCTATTGACGAAATTCTTTCACCGTGAGCGGCAGCAATGTCCAGTCTACCTAATTCTCAGTTTTCATGCCTGTGGAGTTTATTATATGGACGTGGTGACAGTGTAAAGACAGCCTGCTCTTCTGATTTTCAAACGAACCTTCTGAGCCATTTTAACATTAGAGTCTATGGAGGAGTTGGAGGGAGGAGGCTGTGCTTTGGTGACATTTATGAAAGAACCATAACACCTAGTACAATAGTAAACACATTGGATGAAAGAGGACAGCGATGGCTACGTTTTGAGGGTAAAATCATACCTGTAGACCAAACGCTGCGGACACAGCAGCAGTTTTAAAAAATATTTTAAGATTAATTTTTTTGCTCCTCTCACTCTGGCAGTTGAGCTGTCTCACTCTAGCCCCAACATTCCGTCCCATACACACCCATTATAAACTCTGAAACGGCTGAAAAATCATCATGAAACTTAAACTGGAACTGAAGAAAAAGTATAACAGATATTGAAAAGATAAATACAAGTTGAATAGTTGAATGTCTTGTCTTCGTTTTAAAGTTTGAATGGTGGCTCTATGTCAACGTATATGGAAGTAATAAGAGTTTAAAAATGAGTAAGTTGAAGGAGATTTTGAAGGGTCTTCCCATTGAAATACATGGGAAATTTTTGTTGAAAAAAGTTGAATAATTTTAAAAATATAAATGTTATAAATGAGAAAAATAGAAGCAGTCATGTCCAAAAGAAGAGGAATCTAATGGTGTTTGAATGGTTTTTCTAAGTTGAACGGTTTTGAAGGAGATAGATGCCAAAAAACGTACGGAATATGATATAATAATAATAATAAAGATTAGAAGAACAATACTGTGAATGCTTTTACAAGCATTCACACTAACTAGAAAGTGCATTTTCTGAAGAAACTGCAGTGTGAATGCTTGAATCTGAATATATGCGCTGAAATGAATTAATTGCTGAATTTTAAGTTAAAAATGTTGAATGAGATGAAAAATACAGAAATTTTCACCTGAAAACAAAAAAGCTGAACTGCTAAAAGCTGCCATCCACAGAGAAGAAGTTAGAAAACAGCTGAAAATGTTTTAAATGTAAATTAGAAAAACCTAAAAAATGAGAAAAGACTATTTAGAGTCAGAAAACATCTGAATGAATATTAAAAGTTCATATTCTTTGAATCACTGAATGACTAAAATACGGTCCCTTCACTTGGATCCACACAGTTTTAAAGGTTTACATCTCTGAGCTTTGAAAGACACGCTGTTGGAAAGAGAAGAACGATGGCTTCATTTTGAGGGTAAAATGATGGCTGTAGAGCAAACACTGTGGACACAGCAGCTGTTGAAAGAGAAGTGTTCAAGATGAATCTTGGCAGAGTGAGAGAGAGCTCGTTAGGCAGGCAGGTGTGAGCCTGGTTGCTATAGTGACTGAGCCAGGGGCTCCATACACACGCACACAGACATGCACCTCACTTTTGCTGCTTAAAATGAACAGAAAAGTCAGCCCCAAACAAATCCTTCCCAAATGAAAAGTACATGTCGTATTGACAAAATTCTTTCACCGTGAGCGGCAGCAATGTCTAGTCTACCTAATTCTCAGTTTTCATGCCTGTGGAGTTTATTATATGGACGTGGTGACAGTGTAAAGACAGCCTGCTCTTCTGATTTTCAAAGGAACTTTCTGAGCCACTTTAACATTGGAGTCTATGGAGGAGTTGGAGGAGGAGGCTGTGCTTTGGTGACATTTATGAAAGAACCATAACACCTAGTACAATAGTAAACACATTGGATGAAAGAGGACAGCGATGGCTACGTTTTGAGGGTAAAATCATACCTGTAGAGCAAACGCTGTGGACACAGCAGCAGTTTTAAAAAGATTTTAAGATTAATTTTTTCGCTCCTCTCACTCTAGCAGTTCAGCTGTCTCACTCTAGCCCCAACATTCCGTCCCATACACACCCATTATAAACTCTGAAACGGCTGAAAACATCATGAAACTTAAACTGGAACTGAAGAAAAGTATAACAGATATTGCAAAGATAAATACAAGTTGAATAGTTGAATGTCTTGTCTTCGTTTTAAAGTTTGAATGGTAGCTCTATGTCAACGTATGTTGAAGTAGATACAGTTTAAAGAGGAGTGAGTTGAATGAGAATTTGAAGGGTCTCTCCATTGAAATACATGGGAAATTTTTGTTGAAAAAAGTTGAATAAAATTAAAAATATAAATGTTATAAATGAGAAAAATAGAAGCAGTCATGTCCTAAAGAAGAGGAATCTAATGGTGTTTGAATGGTTTTTCTAAGTTGAACGGTTTTGAAGGAGATAGAGTACAAAAAACGTACGGAATCTATAATAAAATAGAATAATAAAGATTACAACAACAATACTGTGAATGCTTTTACAAGCATTCACACTAATTACAACAACAATACTGTGAATGCTTTTACAAGCATTCACACTAATGAGAAGAACAATACTGTGAATGCTTTTACAAGCATTCACACTAATAATAAAGATTAGAAGAACAATACTGTGAATGCTTTTACAAGCATTCACACTAACTAGAAAGTGCATTTTCTGAAGAAACTGCAGTGTGAATGCTTGAATATGAATGTATGCACTGAAATAAATTAATTGCTGAATTTTAAGTTAAAAATGTTGAATGAGATGAAAAATACAGAAATTTGCACCTGAAAACAAAAGTGCTGAACTGCTAAAAGCTGAAATCCACACAGAAGAAGTTGGAAAAGAGCTGAAAATGTTTTAAATGTAAATTAGAAAAACCTAAGTAATGAGAAAAGAAAATTTAGAGTCAGAAAACATCTGAATGAATATTAAAAGTTCATATTCTTTGAATCACTGAATGACTGAAATGTGTGATCCCTCCACTTGTATCCACACAGTTTAAAAAGTTTATTTTTCTGAGCTTTGAAAGACATGCTGTTGGAAAGAGAACATCGATGGCGACGTTTTGAGGGTAAAATGATGGCTGTAGGGCAAACACTGTGGACACAGCAGCAGTTGAAAGAGAAGTGTTTAAAATGAATCTTGGCACAGTGAGAGAGAGAGCTCGTTAAGCAGGCAGGTGTGAGCCTGGTTGCTATAGTGACTGCACCCAATGGCCCCATACACACGCAGACATGCACCTCACTTTTGCTGCTTAAAATGAATAGAAAAGTCAGGCCGAAACAAATCGCTCCCAAATGAAAAGTATAAGTCGTATTGACAAAATTCTTTCACCGTGAGCGTCAGCAATGTCTAGTCTACCTAATTCTCAGTTTTCATGCCTGTGGAGTTTATTATATGGACGTGGTGACAGTGTAAAGACAGCCTGCTCTTCTGATTTTCAAAGGAACTTTCTGAGCCATTTTAACATTGGAGTCTATGGAGGAGTTGGAGGAGGAGGCTGTGCTTTGGTGACATTTATGAAAGAACCATAACACCTAGCACAATAGTAAACACATTGGATGAAAGAGGACAGCGATGGCTACGTTTTGAGGGTAAAATCAGACCTGTAGAGCAAACGCTGCGGACACAGCAGCAGTTTTAAAAAGATTTTAAGATTAATTTTTTCGCTCCTCTCACTCTAGCAGTTGAGCTGTCTCACTCTAGCCCCAACATTCCGTCCCATACACACCCATTATAAACGCTGAAACGGCTGAAAAACATCATGAAACTTAAACTGGAACTGAAGAAAAGTATAACAGATATTGAAAAGATAAATACAAGTTGAATAGTTGAATGTCTCGTCTTCGTTTTAAAGTTTGGATGGTGGCTCTATGTCAACGTATGTTGAAGTAGATACAGTTTGAAAATGAGTAAGTTGAATGAGGATTTGAAGGGTCTCCCCATTGAAATACATGGGAAATTTTTGTTGAAAAAGTTGAATAAAATTAAAAATATAAATGTTAAAAATGAGAAAAGTAGAAGCAGTCATGTCCAAAAGAAGAGGAATCTAACGGTGTTTGAATGGTTTTTCTAAGTTGAACGGTTTTGAAGGAGATAGAGTACAAAAACGCACGGATATATAATAATAACTAGAAAGTGCATTTTCTGAAGAAACTGCAGTGTGAATGCTTTAATCTGAATGTATGCACTGAAATGAATTAATTGCTGAATTTTAAGTTAAAAATAAAAATGTTGAATGAGCTGGAAAATACAGAGTTTTAACCTGAAAACAAAAGTGCAGAACTTTTGAAAGCTGATGTTCACACAGAAGAAGTTGGAAAATAGCTGAAAAGTTTTTAAATTAAAATTTGGAAAACCTAAGAAATGAGAACAGAAAATTTAGAGTCAGAAAACATCTGAATGAATATTAAAAGTTCATATTCTTTGAATCACTAAATGACTAAAGTGTAATCCCTCCACTTGGATCCACACACTTTTAAAGGTTTACATCTCTGAGCTTTGAAAGACATGCTGTTGGAAAGAGAAGAACGATGGCTTCGTTTTGAGGGTAAAATGATGGCTGTAGACCAAACACTGTGGACACAGCAGCAGTTGAAAGAGAAGTGTTTAAGATGAATCTTGGCACAGTGAGAGACAGAGCTCGTTAGGCAGGCAGGTGTGAGCCTGGTTGCTATAGTAACTGCACCCAATGGCTCAGTACACATGCACACAGACATGCACCTCACTTTTGCTGCTTAAAATGAACAAAAAAGTCAGGTCGAAACAAATTGCTCCCAAATGAAAAGTACAGGTCCTATTGACGAAATTCTTTCACCGTGAGCTGGCAGCAATGTCCAGTCTACCGAATTCTCAGTTTTCATGCCTGTGGAGTTTATTATATGGACGTGGTGACAGTGTAAAAACACCATGCTCTTCTGATTTTCAAACGAACCTTCTGAGCCATTTTAACATTAGAGTCTATGGAGGAGTTGGAGGGAGGAGGCTGTGCTTTGGTGACATTCATGAAAGAACCATAACACCTAGGACAATAGTAAACACATTGGATGAAAGAGGACAGCGATGGCTACGTTTTGAGGGTAAAATCATACCTGTAGACCAAACACCGTGGACACAGCAGCAGTTTTAAAAATATTTTAAGATTTATTTTTTGCTCCTCTCACTCTAGCAGTTGAGCTGACTCACTCTAGCCCCAACATTCCGTCCCATACACACCCATTATAAACTCTGAAATGGGTGAAAAACATCATGAAACTTAAACTGGAACTGAAGAAAAGTATAATAGATATTGAAAAGATAAATACAAATTGAATAGTTGAATGTTTTGTCTTCGTTTTAAAGTTTGAATGGTGGCTCTATGTCAACGTATGTGGAAGTAGATACAGTTTAAAAATGAGTAAGTTGAATGAGGATTTGAAGGGTCTCCCCATTGAAATACATGGGAATTTTTGTTGAAAAAGTTAAATAAAATTAAAAATATAAATGTTAAAAATGAGAAAAATAGAAGCAGTCATGTCCAAAAGAAGAGGAATCTAATGGTGTTTGAATGGTTTTTCTAAGTTGAACGGTTTTGAAGGAGATACAGTACAAAAAACGTACGGAAGAATAAAATATAATAATAATAAAGATTAGAAGAACAATCCTGTGAATGCTTTTACAAGCATTCACACTAATAACTAGAAAGTGCATTTTCTGAAGAAACTGCAGTGTGAATGCTTGAATCTGAATATATGCACTGAAAAGAATTAATTGCTGAATTCTAAATTAAAAATGTTGAATGAGATGAAAAATACAGAAATTTTCACCTGAAAACAAAAGTGCTGAACTGCTAAAAGCTGACAAGCACAGAGAAGAAGTTGGAAAATATCTGAAAATGTTTTAAATGTAAATTAGAAAAACCTAAGTAATGAGAAAAGAAAATTTAGAGTCAGAAAACATCTGAATGAATATTAAAAGTTCATATTCTTTGAATAACTGAATGACTAAAATGTGATCCCTCCACTTGGATCCACACAGTTTTAAAGGTTTACATCTCTGAGCTTTGAAAGACACAGTGTTGGAAAGAGAAGAACGATGGCGTCGTTTTGAGGGTAAAATGATGGCTGTAGAGCAAACACTGTGGACACAGCAGCAGTTGAAAGAGAAGTGTTTAAGATGAATCTTGGCAGAGTGAGAGACAGAGCTCGTTAGGCAGGCAGGTGTGAGCCTGGTTGCTATAGTGACTGCACCCAATGGCTCCATACACACGCACAGACATGCACCTCACTTTTGCTGCTTAAAATGAACAGAAAAGTCAGGCCGAAACAAATCGCTCCCAAATGAAAAGTACAGGTCCTATTGACGAAATTCTTTCACCGTGAGCGGCAGCAATGTCCAGTCTACCGAATTCTCAGTTTTCATGCTTGTGGAGTTTATTATATGGACGTGGTGACAGTGTAAAGACAGCCTGTACTTCTGATTTTCAAACGAACCTTCTGAGCCATTTTAACATTAGAGTCTATGGAAGAGTTGGAGGGAGGAGGCTGTGCATTGCTGACATTTATGAAAGAACCATAACACCTAGGACAATAGTAAACACAGCGGGTGAAAGAGGACAGCGATGGCTACGTTTTGAGGGTAAAATCATACCTGTAGAGCAAACGCTGCGGACACAGCAGCAGTTTTAAAAAAGATTTTAAGATTAATTTTTTTGCTCCTCTCACTCTAGCAGTTGAGCTGGCTCACTCTAGCCCCAACATTCCGTCCCATACACACCCATTATAAACTCTGAAACGGCTGAAAAAACATCATGAAACTTAAACTGGAACTGAAGAAAAAGTATAATAGATATTGAAAAGATAAATACAAGTTGAATAGTTGAAGGTCTTGTCTTCATTTTAAAGTTTGAATGGTGGCTCTATGTGAATGTATATTGAAGTAGTAAGAGTTTAAAAATGAGTAAGTTGAACGAGGATTTGAAGGGTCTCCCCATTGAAATACATGGGAAATTTTTGTTGAAAAAAGTTGAATAAAATTAAAAATATAAATGTTAAAAATGAGAAAAATAGAAGCAGTCATGTCCTAAAGAAGAGGAATCTAATGGTGTTTGAATGGTTTTTCTAAGTTGAACGGTTTTGAAGGAGTTAGATGCCAAAAAACGTACGGAATATGAAATAATAATAATAAAGATTAGAAGAACAATACTGTGAATGCTTTTACAAGCATTCACACTAACTAGAAAGTGCAT
>NW_024108993.1:5789-46500 GCF_013358895.1 Oreochromis aureus | reverse complement strand
TGCTGGGGAAATAGGTTTTGCAGCTGTTTGAGCTAAGATTTTCAAGTTATTCACAAAATGAAAACCCATAATGTGTTTCAGGCGAGAAAGCGCACTGTCTCGCCGAAATAAGGCGATTTTCACCAAGTCCATAAAGACAGCTGTAACTTTTGATAGGAGACTCGGACACATATTTCAGGCTTGGCCTTATAGAATTCAGCATTTCCATGCTGGGGGAAATAGGTTTTGCAGCTGTTTGAGCTAAGATTTTCAAGTTATTCACAAAATGAAAACCCATAATGTGTTTCAGGCGAGAACGCACTGTCTCGCCGAAATAAGGCGATTTTCACCAAGTCCATAAAGACAGCTGTAACTTTTGATAGAGACTGGACACACACATATTTCAGGCTTGTCCTTATAGAATTCAACATTTCCATGCTGGGGAAATAGGTTTTGCAGCTGTTTGAGCTAAGATTTTCAAGTTATTCACCAAATGAAAACCCATAATGTGTTTCAGGCGGAAACGCACTGTCTCGCCGAAATAAGGCGATTTTCACCAAGTCCATAAAGACAGCTGTAACTTTTGATAGGAGACTCGGACACATATTTCAGGTCTCACTTTGATAAGGCGCATTTTCACCAAGTCCATAAAGACCAGCTGTATCTCTTTGATAGGAGACCCGGACACAAGTACTTCAGGCTTGGTTTTATAGAATTCAGCATTTCCATGCTGGGGAAATAGGTTTTGCAGCCGTTTGAGCTAAGATTTTCAAGTTATTCACCAAATGTGGAACCCATATCGTGTTTCAGGCGCAACGACTCATTGTCTCACGCCGCCGAAATAAGGCGTATTTTCACCAAGTCCGTCCACAAAGCACAGCTGTAACTTTGGATAGGAGACCGGACACACACATTTCAGGCTTGGCTTGATAGAATTCAGTACTTCCATGCTGGGGAAATAGGTTTTGCAGCTGTTTGAGCTAAGATTTCCAAGTTATTCACAAAATGAAACCTTATAATGTGTTTGTGGCGCAGAATGGATCTGTTCACGCTTAAATAAGGCGATTTTCACCAAGTTCATAAAGACCAGCTGTAATTTCTTTGATAGAGACTCGACACATATTTCTCTCAGGCTTGGCCTTTATAGAATTCAGCAGACGCACGTTGGGGAAATAGGTTTTGTAGTCAGTTTGAGCTAATATTTTCAAGTTATTCACAAAATGAATAATTATAATGTGTTTTGTAGGCGAAACGCACTGTCTCACTGGAATATGGGCGACAATTAAGTCCATAAAGACAGCGCTGTAACTTTGATAGAGACCGACACACATATTTCAGGCTTGGTTTTATAGAATCTAGTACTTCCATGCTGGGGAAATAGGTTTTGCAGTTGTTTGAGTTAAGATTTTCGGTTATTCACAAAAATGAAACCCATAACGGTTTCAGGCGAGAACTCCATTCAAATGCATGTACAATGAACGCTCTGTCTCGCCTTTAAATAAGGCGAGCCATCAAGTCCATAAAGACAGCTGTACTTTTTGATAGAGACTGATTAATATTATTTCAGGTTTTGCCTTATAGAATTAGCATTTCCACGTTGGGGAAATAGGTTGCAGTTGTTTGAGCTTAAGATTTTCGGGTTATTCACAAAATGAAAACCCATAATGTGTTTCAGGCGAGAAACGCACTGTCTCGCCGAAATAAGGCGATTTTCACCAAGTCCATAAAGACAGCTGTAACTTTTGATAGGAGACTCGGACACACATATTTCAGGCTTGGCCTTATAGAATTCAGCATTTCCATGCTGGGGGAATAGGTTTTGCAGCTGTTTGAGCTAAGATTTTCAAGTTATTCACAAAATGAAAACCCATAATGTGTTTCAGGCGAGAAACGCACTGTCTCGCCGAAATAAGGCGATTTTCACCAAGTCCATAAAGACAGCTGTAACTTTTGATAGGAGACTCGACACACATATTTCAGGCTTGGCCTTATAGAATTCAGCATTTCCATGTTGGGGAAATAGGTTTTGCAGCTGTTTGAGCTAAGATTTTCAAGTTATTCACAAAATGAAAAACCCATAATGTGTTTCAGGCGAGAAACGCACTGTCTCGCCGAAATAAGGCGATTTTCACCAAGTCCATAAAGACAGCTGTAACTTTTGATAGGAGACTCGGACACACATATTTCAGGCTTGGCTTTTATAGAATTCAGCATTTCCATGCTGGGGAAATAGGTTTTGCAGCTGTTTGAGCTAAGATTTTCAAGTTATTCACAAAATGAAAAACCCATAATGTGTTTCAGGCGAGAAACGCACTGTCTCGCCGAAATAAGGCGATTTTCACCAAGTCCATAAAGACAGCTGTAACTTTTGATAGGAGACTCGGACACACATATTTCAGGCTTGGCCTTATAGAATTCAGCATTTCCATGCTGGGGGAATAGGTTTTGCAGCTGTTTGAGCTAAGATTTTCAAGTTATTCACAAAATGAAAACCCATAATGTGTTTCAGGCGAGAAACGCACTGTCTCGCCGAAATAAGGCGATTTTTCACCAAGTCCATAAAGACAGCTGTAACTTTTTGATAGGAGACTCGACACACATATTTCAGGCTTGGCCTTATAGAATTCAGCATTTCCATGCTGGGGGAATAGGTTTTGCAGCTGTTTGAGCTAAGATTTTCAAGTTATTCACAAAATGAAAACCCATAATGTGTTTCAGGCGAGAAACGCACTGTCTCGCCGAAATAAGGCGATTTTTCACCAAGTCCATAAAGACAGCTGTAACTTTTTGATAGGAGACTCGACACACATATTTCAGGCTTGGCCTTTATAGAATTCAGCATTTCCATGCTGGGGAAATAGGTTTTGCAGCTGTTTGAGCTAAGATTTTCAAGTTATTCACAAAATGAAAAACCCATAATGTGTTTCAGGCGAGAAACGCACTGTCTCGACGAAATAAGGCGATTTTCACCAAGTCCATAAAGACAGCTGTAACTTTTGATAGGAGACTCGGACACACATATTTCAGGCTTGGCCTTTATAGAATTCAGCATTTCCATGTTGGGGAAATAGGTTTTGCAGCTGTTTGAGCTAAGATTTTCAAGTTATTCACAAAATGAAAAACCCATAATGTGTTTCAGGCGAGAAACGCACTGTCTCGCCGAAATAAGGCGATTTTCACCAAGTCCATAAAGACAGCTGTAACTTTTTGATAGGAGACTCGACACACATATTTCAGGCTTGGCCTTTATAGAATTCAGCATTTCCATGTTGGGGAAATAGGTTTTGCAGCTGTTTGAGCTAAGATTTTCAAGTTATTCACAAAATGAAAACCCATAATGTGTTTCAGGCGAGAAACGCACTGTCTCGCCGAAATAAGGCGATTTTCACCAAGTCCATAAAGACAGCTGTAACTTTTTGATAGGAGACTCGACACACATATTTCAGGCTTGGCCTTATAGAATTCAGCATTTCCATGTTGGGGAAATAGGTTTTGCAGCTGTTTGAGCTAAGATTTTCAAGTTATTCACAAAATGAAAACCCATAATGTGTTTCAGGCGAGAACGCACTGTCTCGCCGAAATAAGGCGATTTTTCACCAAGTCCATAAAGACAGCTGTAACTTTTGATAGGAGACTCGGACACACATATTTCAGGCTTGGCCTTATAGAATTCAGCATTTCCATGCTGGGGAAATAGGTTTTGCAGCTGTTTGAGCTAAGATTTTCAAGTTATTCACAAAATGAAAAACCCATAATGTGTTTCAGGCGAGAAACGCACTGTCTCGCCGAAATAAGGCGATTTTCACCAAGTCCATAAAGACAGCTGTAACTTTTTGATAGGAGACTCGGACACACATATTTCAGGCTTGGCCTTATAGAATTCAGCATTTCCATGCTGGGGAAATAGGTTTTGCAGCTGTTTGAGCTAAGATTTTCAAGTTATTCACAAAATGAAAACCCATAATGTGTTTCAGGCGAGAAACGCACTGTCTCGCCGAAATAAGGCGATTTTCACCAAGTCCATAAAGACAGCTGTAACTTTTGATAGGAGACTCGGACACACATATTTCAGGCTTGGCCTTATAGAATTCAGCATTTCCATGCTGGGGAAATAGGTTTTGCAGCTGTTTGAGCTAAGATTTTCAAGTTATTCACAAAATGAAAACCCATAATGTGTTTCAGGCGAGAACGCACTGTCTCGCCGAATAAGGCGATTTTTCACCAAGTCCATAAAGACAGCTGTAACTTTTGATAGGAGACTCGACACACATATTTCAGGCTTGGCCTTTATAGAATTCAGCATTTCCATGCTGGGGAAATAGGTTTTGCAGCTGTTTGAGCTAAGATTTTCAAGTTATTCACAAAAATGAAAACCCATAATGTGTTTCAGGCGAGAAACGCACTGTCTCGCCGAAATAAGGCGATTTTTCACCAAGTCCATAAAGACAGCTGTAACTTTTTGATAGGAGACTCGACACACATATTTCAGGCTTGGCCTTTATAGAATTCAGCATTTCCATGCTGGGGAAATAGGTTTTGCAGCTGTTTGAGCTAAGATTTTCAAGTTATTCACAAAATGAAAACCCATAATGTGTTTCAGGCGAGAAACGCACTGTCTCGCCGAAATAAGGCGATTTTTCACCAAGTCCATAAAGACAGCTGTAACTTTTGATAGGAGACTCGACACACATATTTCAGGCTTGGCCTTATAGAATTCAGCATTTCCATGCTGGGGAAATAGGTTTTGCAGCTGTTTGAGCTAAGATTTTCAAGTTATTCACAAAATGAAAAACCCATAATGTGTTTCAGGCGAGAAACGCACTGTCTCGCCGAAATAAGGCGATTTTCACCAAGTCCATAAAGACAGCTGTAACTTTTTGATAGGAGACTCGGACACACATATTTCAGGCTTGGCCTTTATAGAATTCAGCATTTCCATGCTGGGGAAATAGGTTTTGCAGCTGTTTGAGCTAAGATTTTCAAGTTATTCACAAAATGAAAACCCATAATGTGTTTCAGGCGAGAAACGCACTGTCTCGCCGAAATAAGGCGATTTTCACCAAGTCCATAAAGACAGCTGTAACTTTTGATAGGAGACTCGACACACATATTTCAGGCTTGGCTTTTATAGAATTCAGCATTTCCATGCTGGGGAAATAGGTTTTGCAGCTGTTTGAGCTAAGATTTTCAAGTTATTCACAAAATGAAAACCCATAATGTGTTTCAGGCGAGAACGCACTGTCTCGCCGAAATAAGGCGATTTTTCACCAAGTCCATAAAGACAGCTGTAACTTTTGATAGGAGACTCGGACACACATATTTCAGGCTTGGCCTTATAGAATTCAGCATTTCCATGTTGGGGAAATAGGTTTTGCAGCTGTTTGAGCTAAGATTTTCAAGTTATTCACAAAAATGAAAACCCATAATGTGTTTCAGGCGAGAAACGCACTGTCTCGCCGAAATAAGGCGATTTTCACCAAGTCCATAAAGACAGCTGTAACTTTTGATAGGAGACTCGACACACATATTTCAGGCTTGGCCTTTATAGAATTCAGCATTTCCATGTTGGGGAAATAGGTTTTTGCAGCTGTTTGAGCTAAGATTTTCAAGTTATTCACAAAATGAAAACCCATAATGTGTTTCAGGCGAGAACGCACTGTCTCGCCGAAATAAGGCGATTTTTCACCAAGTCCATAAAGACAGCTGTAACTTTTGATAGGAGACTCGGACACACATATTTCAGGCTTGGCCTTTATAGAATTCAGCATTTCCATGCTGGGGAAATAGGTTTTGCAGCTGTTTGAGCTAAGATTTTCAAGTTATTCACAAAATGAAAACCCATAATGTGTTTCAGGCGAGAAACGCACTGTCTCGCCGAAATAAGGCGATTTTCACCAAGTCCATAAAGACAGCTGTAACTTTTTGATAGGAGACTCGACACACATATTTCAGGCTTGGCCTTATAGAATTCAGCATTTCCATGCTGGGGAAATAGGTTTTGCAGCTGTTTGAGCTAAGATTTTCAAGTTATTCACAAAATGAAAACCCATAATGTGTTTCAGGCGAGAAACGCACTGTCTCGCCGAAATAAGGCGATTTTCACCAAGTCCATAAAGACAGCTGTAACTTTTTGATAGGAGACTCGACACACATATTTCAGGCTTGGCTTTATAGAATTCAGCATTTCCATGCTGGGGAAATAGGTTTTGCAGCTGTTTGAGCTAAGATTTTCAAGTTATTCACAAAATGAAAAACCCATAATGTGTTTCAGGCGAGAAACGCACTGTCTCGCCGAAATAAGGCGATTTTTCACCAAGTCCATAAAGACAGCTGTAACTTTTGATAGGAGACTCGGACACATATTTCAGGCTTGGCCTTTATAGAATTCAGCATTTCCATGCTGGGGAAATAGGTTTTGCAGCTGTTTGAGCTAAGATTTTCAAGTTATTCACAAAATGAAAAACCCATAATGTGTTTCAGGCGAGAACGCACTGTCTCGCCGAAATAAGGCGATTTTCACCAAGTCCATAAAGACAGCTGTAACTTTTGATAGGAGACTCGGACACACATATTTCAGGCTTGGCCTTTATAGAATTCAGCATTTCCATGCTGGGGAAATAGGTTTTGCAGCTGTTTGAGCTAAGATTTTCAAGTTATTCACAAAATGAAAACCCATAATGTGTTTCAGGCGAGAAACGCACTGTCTCGCCGAAATAAGGCGATTTTCACCAAGTCCATAAAGACAGCTGTAACTTTTGATAGGAGACTCGACACACATATTTCAGGCTTGGCCTTTATAGAATTCAGCATTTCCATGCTGGGGAAATAGGTTTTGCAGCTGTTTGAGCTAAGATTTTCAAGTTATTCACAAAATGAAAACCCATAATGTGTTTCAGGCGAGAAACGCACTGTCTCGCCGAAATAAGGCGATTTTCACCAAGTCCATAAAGACAGCTGTAACTTTTTGATAGGAGACTCGGACACACATATTTCAGGCTTGGCCTTATAGAATTCAGCATTTCCATGCTGGGGAAATAGGTTTTTGCAGCTGTTTGAGCTAAGATTTTCAAGTTATTCACAAAATGAAAACCCATAATGTGTTTCAGGCGAGAAACGCACTGTCTCGCCGAAATAAGGCGATTTTCACCAAGTCCATAAAGACAGCTGTAACTTTTTGATAGGAGACTCGACACACATATTTCAGGCTTGGCCTTTATAGAATTCAGCATTTCCATGCTGGGGAAATAGGTTTTGCAGCTGTTTGAGCTAAGATTTTCAAGTTATTCACAAAATGAAAACCCATAATGTGTTTCAGGCGAGAACGCACTGTCTCGCCGAAATAAGGCGATTTTTCACCAAGTCCATAAAGACAGCTGTAACTTTTTGATAGGAGACTCGACACACATATTTCAGGCTTGGCCTTATAGAATTCAGCATTTCCATGCTGGGGAAATAGGTTTTGCAGCTGTTTGAGCTAAGATTTTCAAGTTATTCACAAAAATGAAAACCCATAATGTGTTTCAGGCGAGAAACGCACTGTCTCGCCGAAATAAGGCGATTTTCACCAAGTCCATAAAGACAGCTGTAACTTTTGATAGGAGACTCGACACACATATTTCAGGCTTGGCCTTATAGAATTCAGCATTTCCATGCTGGGGAAATAGGTTTTGCAGCTGTTTGAGCTAAGATTTTCAAGTTATTCACAAAATGAAAACCCATAATGTGTTTCAGGCGAGAAACGCACTGTCTCACGAAATAAGGCGATTTTCACCAAGTCCATAAAGACAGCTGTAACTTTTGATAGGAGACTCGGACACACATATTTCAGGCTTGGCCTTTATAGAATTCAGCATTTCCATGCTGGGGAAATAGGTTTTGCAGCTGTTTGAGCTAAGATTTTCAAGTTATTCACAAAAATGAAAACCCATAATGTGTTTCAGGCGAGAAACGCACTGTCTCGCCGAAATAAGGCGATTTTCACCAAGTCCATAAAGACAGCTGTAACTTTTTGATAGGAGACTCGACACACATATTTCAGGCTTGGCTTTATAGAATTCAGCATTTCCATGCTGGGGAAATAGGTTTTGCAGCTGTTTGAGCTAAGATTTTCAAGTTATTCACAAAATGAAAACCCATAATGTGTTTCAGGCGAGAAACGCACTGTCTCGCCGAAATAAGGCGATTTTCACCAAGTCCATAAAGACAGCTGTAACTTTTGATAGGAGACTCGGACACACATATTTCAGGCTTGGCCTTTATAGAATTCAGCATTTCCATGTTGGGGAAATAGGTTTTGCAGCTGTTTGAGCTAAGATTTTCAAGTTATTCACAAAATGAAAACCCATAATGTGTTTCAGGCGAGAAACGCACTGTCTCGCCGAAATAAGGCGATTTTTCACCAAGTCCATAAAGACAGCTGTAACTTTTTGATAGGAGACTGGACACACATATTTCAGGCTTGGCTTTTATAGAATTCAGCATTTCCATGCTGGGGAAATAGGTTTTTGCAGCTGTTTGAGCTAAGATTTTCAAGTTATTCACAAAATGAAAACCCATAATGTGTTTCAGGCGAGAACGCACTGTCTCGCCGAAATAAGGCGATTTTCACCAAGTCCATAAAGACAGCTGTAACTTTTGATAGGAGACTCGACACACATATTTCAGGCTTGGCCTTATAGAATTCAGCATTTCCATGCTGGGGAAATAGGTTTTGCAGCTGTTTGAGCTAAGATTTTCAAGTTATTCACAAAAATGAAAACCCATAATGTGTTTCAGGCGAGAAACGCACTGTCTCGCCGAAAATAAGGCGATTTTCACCAAGTCCATAAAGACAGCTGTAACTTTTGATAGGAGACTCGGACACACATATTTCAGGCTTGGCCTTATAGAATTCAGCATTTCCATGCTGGGGAAATAGGTTTTGCAGCTGTTTGAGCTAAGATTTTCAAGTTATTCACAAAATGAAAAACCCATAATGTGTTTCAGGCGAGAAACGCACTGTCTCGCCGAAATAAGGCGATTTTCACCAAGTCCATAAAGACAGCTGTAACTTTTTGATAGGAGACTCGGACACACATATTTCAGGCTTGGCCTTTATAGAATTCAGCATTTCCATGCTGGGGAAATAGGTTTTGCAGCTGTTTGAGCTAAGATTTTCAAGTTATTCACAAAATGAAAACCCATAATGTGTTTCAGGCGAGAACGCACTGTCTCGCCGAATAAGGCGATTTTTCACCAAGTCCATAAAGACAGCTGTAACTTTTTGATAGGAGACTCGGACACACATATTTCAGGCTTGGCCTTATAGAATTCAGCATTTCCATGTTGGGGAAATAGGTTTTGCAGCTGTTTGAGCTAAGATTTTCAAGTTATTCACAAAATGAAAAACCCATAATGTGTTTCAGGCGAGAAACGCACTGTCTCGCCGAAATAAGGCGATTTTCACCAAGTCCATAAAGACAGCTGTAACTTTTGATAGGAGACTCGACACACATATTTCAGGCTTGGCCTTATAGAATTCAGCATTTCCATGTTGGGGAAATAGGTTTTGCAGCTGTTTGAGCTAAGATTTTCAAGTTATTCACAAAATGAAAAACCCATAATGTGTTTCAGGCGAGAAACGCACTGTCTCGCCGAAATAAGGCGATTTTCACCAAGTCCATAAAGACAGCTGTAACTTTTGATAGGAGACTCGGACACACATATTTCAGGCTTGGCCTTATAGAATTCAGCATTTCCATGCTGGGGAAATAGGTTTTGCAGCTGTTTGAGCTAAGATTTTCAAGTTATTCACAAAATGAAAAACCCATAATGTGTTTCAGGCGAGAAACGCACTGTC
This sequence comes from Oreochromis aureus, assembly GCF_013358895.1. Classification (NCBI taxonomy): domain Eukaryota; kingdom Metazoa; phylum Chordata; class Actinopteri; order Cichliformes; family Cichlidae; genus Oreochromis; species Oreochromis aureus. Next base: position 36,683 of record NW_024108993.1, on the reverse strand, counting down.
TCGCCGAAATAAGGCGATTTTCACCAAGTCCATAAAGACAGCTGTAACTTTTGATAGGAGACTCGGACACACATATTTCAGGCTTGGCCTTTATAGAATTCAGCATTTCCATGCTGGGGAAATAGGTTTTGCAGCTGTTTGAGCTAAGATTTTCAAGTTATTCACAAAATGAAAACCCATAATGTGTTTCAGGCGAGAAACGCACTGTCTCGCCAAATAAGGCGATTTTTCACCAAGTCCATAAAGACAGCTGTAACTTTTTGATAGGAGACTCGACACACATATTTCAGGCTTGGCCTTTATAGAATTCAGCATTTCCATGCTGGGGAAATAGGTTTTGCAGCTGTTTGAGCTAAGATTTTCAAGTTATTCACAAAATGAAAAACCCATAATGTGTTTCAGGCGAGAAACGCACTGTCTCGCCGAAATAAGGCGATTTTCACCAAGTCCATAAAGACAGCTGTAACTTTTTGATAGGAGACTCGACACACATATTTCAGGCTTGGCCTTTATAGAATTCAGCATTTCCATGCTGGGGAAATAGGTTTTGCAGCTGTTTGAGCTAAGATTTTCAAGTTATTCACAAAATGAAAAACCCATAATGTGTTTCAGGCGAGAACGCACTGTCTCGCCGAAATAAGGCGATTTTTCACCAAGTCCATAAAGACAGCTGTAACTTTTGATAGGAGACTCGACACACATATTTCAGGCTTGGCCTTATAGAATTCAGCATTTCCATGCTGGGGAAATAGGTTTTGCAGCTGTTTGAGCTAAGATTTTCAAGTTATTCACAAAATGAAAACCCATAATGTGTTTCAGGCGAGAAACGCACTGTCTCGCCGAAATAAGGCGATTTTCACCAAGTCCATAAAGACAGCTGTAACTTTTTGATAGGAGACTCGGACACACATATTTCAGGCTTGGCCTTTATAGAATTCAGCATTTCCATGCTGGGGAAATAGGTTTTGCAGCTGTTTGAGCTAAGATTTTCAAGTTATTCACAAAATGAAAACCCATAATGTGTTTCAGGCGAGAAACGCACTGTCTCGCCGAAATAAGGCGATTTTCACCAAGTCCATAAAGACAGCTGTAACTTTTTGATAGGAGACTCGACACACATATTTCAGGCTTGGCCTTATAGAATTCAGCATTTCCATGCTGGGGAAATAGGTTTTTGCAGCTGTTTGAGCTAAGATTTTCAAGTTATTCACAAAATGAAAACCCATAATGTGTTTCAGGCGAGAAACGCACTGTCTCGCCGAAATAAGGCGATTTTCACCAAGTCCATAAAGACAGCTGTAACTTTTGATAGGAGACTCGACACACATATTTCAGGCTTGGCTCTTATAGAATTCAGCATTTCCATGTTGGGGAAATAGGTTTTGCAGCTGTTTGAGCTAAGATTTTCAAGTTATTCACAAAATGAAAACCCATAATGTGTTTCAGGCGAGAAACGCACTGTCTCGCCGAAATAAGGCGATTTTTCACCAAGTCCATAAAGACAGCTGTAACTTTTGATAGGAGACTCGACACACATATTTCAGGCTTGGCCTTTATAGAATTCAGCATTTCCATGTTGGGGAAATAGGTTTTGCAGCTGTTTGAGCTAAGATTTTCAAGTTATTCACAAAATGAAAAACCCATAATGTGTTTCAGGCGAGAAACGCACTGTCTCGCCGAAATAAGGCGATTTTCACCAAGTCCATAAAGACAGCTGTAACTTTTGATAGGAGACTCGACACACATATTTCAGGCTTGGCCTTTATAGAATTCAGCATTTCCATGTTGGGGAAATAGGTTTTGCAGCTGTTTGAGCTAAGATTTTCAAGTTATTCACAAAATGAAAACCCATAATGTGTTTCAGGCGAGAAACGCACTGTCTCGCCGAAATAAGGCGATTTTCACCAAGTCCATAAAGACAGCTGTAACTTTTGATAGGAGACTCGGACACACATATTTCAGGCTTGGCCTTTATAGAATTCAGCATTTCCATGTTGGGGAAATAGGTTTTGCAGCTGTTTGAGCTAAGATTTTCAAGTTATTCACAAAATGAAAACCCATAATGTGTTTCAGGCGAGAAACGCACTGTCTCGCCGAAATAAGGCGATTTTTCACCAAGTCCATAAAGACAGCTGTAACTTTTGATAGGAGACTCGACACACATATTTCAGGCTTGGCCTTTATAGAATTCAGCATTTCCATGCTGGGGAAATAGGTTTTGCAGCTGTTTGAGCTAAGATTTTCAAGTTATTCACAAAATGAAAACCCATAATGTGTTTCAGGCGAGAAACGCACTGTCTCGCCGAAATAAGGCGATTTTTCACCAAGTCCATAAAGACAGCTGTAACTTTTGATAGGAGACTCGACACACATATTTCAGGCTTGGCCTTATAGAATTCAGCATTTCCATGCTGGGGAAATAGGTTTTGCAGCTGTTTGAGCTAAGATTTTCAAGTTATTCACAAAATGAAAAACCCATAATGTGTTTCAGGCGAGAAACGCACTGTCTCGCCGAAATAAGGCGATTTTCACCAAGTCCATAAAGACAGCTGTAACTTTTGATAGGAGACTCGACACACATATTTCAGGCTTGGCCTTTATAGAATTCAGCATTTCCATGCTGGGGAAATAGGTTTTGCAGCTGTTTGAGCTAAGATTTTCAAGTTATTCACAAAATGAAAACCCATAATGTGTTTCAGGCGAGAAACGCACTGTCTCGCCGAAATAAGGCGATTTTCACCAAGTCCATAAAGACAGCTGTAACTTTTGATAGGAGACTCGACACACATATTTCAGGCTTGGCCTTTATAGAATTCAGCATTTCCATGCTGGGGAAATAGGTTTTGCAGCTGTTTGAGCTAAGATTTTCAAGTTATTCACAAAAATGAAAACCCATAATGTGTTTCAGGCGAGAAACGCACTGTCTCGCCGAAAATAAGGCGATTTTCACCAAGTCCATAAAGACAGCTGTAACTTTTTGATAGGAGACTCGGACACACATATTTCAGGCTTGGCTTTATAGAATTCAGCATTTCCATGTTGGGGAAATAGGTTTTGCAGCTGTTTGAGCTAAGATTTTCAAGTTATTCACAAAATGAAAAACCCATAATGTGTTTCAGGCGAGAAACGCACTGTCTCGCCGAAATAAGGCGATTTTCACCAAGTCCATAAAGACAGCTGTAACTTTTGATAGGAGACTCGGACACACATATTTCAGGCTTGGCCTTTATAGAATTCAGCATTTCCATGCTGGGGAAATAGGTTTTGCAGCTGTTTGAGCTAAGATTTTCAAGTTATTCACAAAAATGAAAACCCATAATGTGTTTCAGGCGAGAAACGCACTGTCTCGCCGAAAATAAGGCGATTTTCACCAAGTCCATAAAGACAGCTGTAACTTTTGATAGGAGACTCGGACACACATATTTCAGGCTTGGCCTTATAGAATTCAGCATTTCCATGCTGGGGAAATAGGTTTTGCAGCTGTTTGAGCTAAGATTTTCAAGTTATTCACAAAATGAAAACCCATAATGTGTTTCAGGCGAGAAACGCACTGTCTCGCCGAAATAAGGCGATTTTCACCAAGTCCATAAAGACAGCTGTAACTTTTTGATAGGAGACTCGGACACACATATTTCAGGCTTGGCCTTTATAGAATTCAGCATTTCCATGCTGGGGAAATAGGTTTTGCAGCTGTTTGAGCTAAGATTTTCAAGTTATTCACAAAATGAAAAACCCATAATGTGTTTCAGGCGAGAAACGCACTGTCTCGCCGAAATAAGGCGATTTTCACCAAGTCCATAAAGACAGCTGTAACTTTTTGATAGGAGACTCGACACACATATTTCAGGCTTGGCCTTTATAGAATTCAGCATTTCCATGCTGGGGAAATAGGTTTTGCAGCTGTTTGAGCTAAGATTTTCAAGTTATTCACAAAATGAAAAACCCATAATGTGTTTCAGGCGAGAAACGCACTGTCTCGCCGAAATAAGGCGATTTTCACCAAGTCCATAAAGACAGCTGTAACTTTTGATAGGAGACTCGACACACATATTTCAGGCTTGGCCTTTATAGAATTCAGCATTTCCATGCTGGGGAAATAGGTTTTGCAGCTGTTTGAGCTAAGATTTTCAAGTTATTCACAAAATGAAAACCCATAATGTGTTTCAGGCGAGAAACGCACTGTCTCGCCGAAAATAAGGCGATTTTCACCAAGTCCATAAAGACAGCTGTAACTTTTTGATAGGAGACTCGACACACATATTTCAGGCTTGGCCTTTATAGAATTCAGCATTTCCATGCTGGGGAAATAGGTTTTGCAGCTGTTTGAGCTAAGATTTTCAAGTTATTCACAAAATGAAAAACCCATAATGTGTTTCAGGCGAGAACGCACTGTCTCGCCGAAATAAGGCGATTTTCACCAAGTCCATAAAGACAGCTGTAACTTTTGATAGGAGACTCGACACACATATTTCAGGCTTGGCCTTATAGAATTCAGCATTTCCATGCTGGGGAAATAGGTTTTGCAGCTGTTTGAGCTAAGATTTTCAAGTTATTCACAAAATGAAAACCCATAATGTGTTTCAGGCGAGAAACGCACTGTCTCGCCGAAATAAGGCGATTTTTCACCAAGTCCATAAAGACAGCTGTAACTTTTGATAGGAGACTCGACACACATATTTCAGGCTTGGCCTTTATAGAATTCAGCATTTCCATGCTGGGGAAATAGGTTTTGCAGCTGTTTGAGCTAAGATTTTCAAGTTATTCACAAAAATGAAAACCCATAATGTGTTTCAGGCGAGAACGCACTGTCTCGCCGAAAATAAGGCGATTTTCACCAAGTCCATAAAGACAGCTGTAACTTTTGATAGGAGACTCGACACACATATTTCAGGCTTGGCCTTATAGAATTCAGCATTTCCATGCTGGGGAAATAGGTTTTGCAGCTGTTTGAGCTAAGATTTTCAAGTTATTCACAAAATGAAAACCCATAATGTGTTTCAGGCGAGAAACGCACTGTCTCGCCGAAATAAGGCGATTTTCACCAAGTCCATAAAGACAGCTGTAACTTTTGATAGGAGACTCGACACACATATTTCAGGCTTGGCCTTTATAGAATTCAGCATTTCCATGCTGGGGAAATAGGTTTTGCAGCTGTTTGAGCTAAGATTTTCAAGTTATTCACAAAATGAAAACCCATAATGTGTTTCAGGCGAGAAACGCACTGTCTCGCCGAAATAAGGCGATTTTCACCAAGTCCATAAAGACAGCTGTAACTTTTGATAGGAGACTCGACACACATATTTCAGGCTTGGCCTTATAGAATTCAGCATTTCCATGCTGGGGAAATAGGTTTTGCAGCTGTTTGAGCTAAGATTTTCAAGTTATTCACAAAATGAAAAACCCATAATGTGTTTCAGGCGAGAAACGCACTGTCTCGCCGAAATAAGGCGATTTTTCACCAAGTCCATAAAGACAGCTGTAACTTTTTGATAGGAGACTCGGACACACATATTTCAGGCTTGGCCTTTATAGAATTCAGCATTTCCATGTTGGGGAAATAGGTTTTGCAGCTGTTTGAGCTAAGATTTTCAAGTTATTCACAAAATGAAAACCCATAATGTGTTTCAGGCGAGAAACGCACTGTCTCGCCGAAATAAGGCGATTTTTCACCAAGTCCATAAAGACAGCTGTAACTTTTGATAGGAGACTCGGACACACATATTTCAGGCTTGGCTCTTATAGAATTCAGCATTTCCATGCTGGGGAAATAGGTTTTGCAGCTGTTTGAGCTAAGATTTTCAAGTTATTCACAAAATGAAAACCCATAATGTGTTTCAGGCGAGAAACGCACTGTCTCGCCGAAATAAGGCGATTTTCACCAAGTCCATAAAGACAGCTGTAACTTTTGATAGGAGACTCGGACACACATATTTCAGGCTTGGCCTTATAGAATTCAGCATTTCCATGTTGGGGAAATAGGTTTTGCAGCTGTTTGAGCTAAGATTTTCAAGTTATTCACAAAATGAAAAACCCATAATGTGTTTCAGGCGAGAAACGCACTGTCTCGCCGAAATAAGGCGATTTTCACCAAGTCCATAAAGACAGCTGTAACTTTTGATAGGAGACTCGGACACACATATTTCAGGCTTGGCTTTATAGAATTCAGCATTTCCATGCTGGGGAAATAGGTTTTGCAGCTGTTTGAGCTAAGATTTTCAAGTTATTCACAAAATGAAAACCCATAATGTGTTTCAGGCGAGAAACGCACTGTCTCGCCGAAATAAGGCGATTTTTCACCAAGTCCATAAAGACAGCTGTAACTTTTGATAGGAGACTCGGACACATATTTCAGGCTTGGCCTTTATAGAATTCAGCATTTCCATGTTGGGGAAATAGGTTTTGCAGCTGTTTGAGCTAAGATTTTCAAGTTATTCACAAAAATGAAAACCCATAATGTGTTTCAGGCGAGAAACGCACTGTCTCGCCGAAATAAGGCGATTTTCACCAAGTCCATAAAGACAGCTGTAACTTTTGATAGGAGACTCGACACACATATTTCAGGCTTGGCCTTATAGAATTCAGCATTTCCATGCTGGGGAAATAGGTTTTGCAGCTGTTTGAGCTAAGATTTTCAAGTTATTCACAAAATGAAAACCCATAATGTGTTTCAGGCGAGAAACGCACTGTCTCGCCGAAATAAGGCGATTTTTCACCAAGTCCATAAAGACAGCTGTAACTTTTGATAGGAGACTGGACACACATATTTCAGGCTTGGCCTTTATAGAATTCAGCATTTCCATGCTGGGGAAATAGGTTTTGCAGCTGTTTGAGCTAAGATTTTCAAGTTATTCACAAAATGAAAACCCATAATGTGTTTCAGGCGAGAAACGCACTGTCTCGCCGAAAATAAGGCGATTTTCACCAAGTCCATAAAGACAGCTGTAACTTTTGATAGGAGACTCGACACACATATTTCAGGCTTGGCCTTATAGAATTCAGCATTTCCATGTTGGGGAAATAGGTTTTGCAGCTGTTTGAGCTAAGATTTTCAAGTTATTCACAAAATGAAAACCCATAATGTGTTTCAGGCGAGAAACGCACTGTCTCGCCGAAATAAGGCGATTTTTCACCAAGTCCATAAAGACAGCTGTAACTTTTTGATAGGAGACTCGACACACATATTTCAGGCTTGGCCTTTATAGAATTCAGCATTTCCATGCTGGGGAAATAGGTTTTGCAGCTGTTTGAGCTAAGATTTTCAAGTTATTCACAAAATGAAAAACCCATAATGTGTTTCAGGCGAGAAACGCACTGTCTCGCCGAAATAAGGCGATTTTCACCAAGTCCATAAAGACAGCTGTAACTTTTGATAGGAGACTCGACACACATATTTCAGGCTTGGCCTTTATAGAATTCAGCATTTCCATGTTGGGGAAATAGGTTTTGCAGCTGTTTGAGCTAAGATTTTCAAGTTATTCACAAAATGAAAACCCATAATGTGTTTCAGGCGAGAAACGCACTGTCTCGCCGAAATAAGGCGATTTTCACCAAGTCCATAAAGACAGCTGTAACTTTTGATAGGAGACTCGGACACATATTTCAGGCTTGGCCTTTATAGAATTCAGCATTTCCATGCTGGGGAAATAGGTTTTGCAGCTGTTTGAGCTAAGATTTTCAAGTTATTCACAAAAATGAAAACCCATAATGTGTTTCAGGCGAGAAACGCACTGTCTCGCCGAAATAAGGCGATTTTCACCAAGTCCATAAAGACAGCTGTAACTTTTTGATAGGAGACTCGACACACATATTTCAGGCTTGGCCTTTATAGAATTCAGCATTTCCATGCTGGGGAAATAGGTTTTGCAGCTGTTTGAGCTAAGATTTTCAAGTTATTCACAAAAATGAAAACCCATAATGTGTTTCAGGCGAGAAACGCACTGTCTCGCCGAAAATAAGGCGATTTTCACCAAGTCCATAAAGACAGCTGTAACTTTTGATAGGAGACTCGGACACATATTTCAGGCTTGGCCTTTATAGAATTCAGCATTTCCATGCTGGGGAAATAGGTTTTGCAGCTGTTTGAGCTAAGATTTTCAAGTTATTCACAAAATGAAAAACCCATAATGTGTTTCAGGCGAGAAACGCACTGTCTCGCCGAAATAAGGCGATTTTCACCAAGTCCATAAAGACAGCTGTAACTTTTGATAGGAGACTCGACACACATATTTCAGGCTTGGCTTTATAGAATTCAGCATTTCCATGCTGGGGAAATAGGTTTTTGCAGCTGTTTGAGCTAAGATTTTCAAGTTATTCACAAAATGAAAAACCCATAATGTGTTTCAGGCGAGAACGCACTGTCTCGCCGAAATAAGGCGATTTTCACCAAGTCCATAAAGACAGCTGTAACTTTTGATAGGAGACTCGGACACACATATTTCAGGCTTGGCCTTTATAGAATTCAGCATTTCCATGCTGGGGAAATAGGTTTTGCAGCTGTTTGAGCTAAGATTTTCAAGTTATTCACAAAATGAAAACCCATAATGTGTTTCAGGCGAGAAACGCACTGTCTCGCCGAAATAAGGCGATTTTCACCAAGTCCATAAAGACAGCTGTAACTTTTGATAGGAGACTCGGACACACATATTTCAGGCTTGGCCTTATAGAATTCAGCATTTCCATGCTGGGGAAATAGGTTTTGCAGCTGTTTGAGCTAAGATTTTCAAGTTATTCACAAAAATGAAAACCCATAATGTGTTTCAGGCGAGAAACGCACTGTCTCGCCGAAAATAAGGCGATTTTCACCAAGTCCATAAAGACAGCTGTAACTTTTTGATAGGAGACTCGACACACATATTTCAGGCTTGGCCTTTATAGAATTCAGCATTTCCATGCTGGGGAAATAGGTTTTGCAGCTGTTTGAGCTAAGATTTTCAAGTTATTCACAAAATGAAAACCCATAATGTGTTTCAGGCGAGAAACGCACTGTCTCGCCGAAATAAGGCGATTTTCACCAAGTCCATAAAGACAGCTGTAACTTTTGATAGGAGACTCGGACACACATATTTCAGGCTTGGCTTTATAGAATTCAGCATTTCCATGCTGGGGAAATAGGTTTTGCAGCTGTTTGAGCTAAGATTTTCAAGTTATTCACAAAAATGAAAACCCATAATGTGTTTCAGGCGAGAAACGCACTGTCTCGCCGAAATAAGGCGATTTTCACCAAGTCCATAAAGACAGCTGTAACTTTTGATAGGAGACTCGGACACACATATTTCAGGCTTGGCTTTATAGAATTCAGCATTTCCATGTTGGGGAAATAGGTTTTGCAGCTGTTTGAGCTAAGATTTTCAAGTTATTCACAAAATGAAAACCCATAATGTGTTTCAGGCGAGAAACGCACTGTCTCGCCGAAATAAGGCGATTTTCACCAAGTCCATAAAGACAGCTGTAACTTTTGATAGGAGACTCGACACACATATTTCAGGCTTGGCCTTTATAGAATTCAGCATTTCCATGCTGGGGAAATAGGTTTTGCAGCTGTTTGAGCTAAGATTTTCAAGTTATTCACAAAATGAAAACCCATAATGTGTTTCAGGCGAGAAACGCACTGTCTCGCCGAAATAAGGCGATTTTCACCAAGTCCATAAAGACAGCTGTAACTTTTGATAGGAGACTCGGACACACATATTTCAGGCTTGGCTTTATAGAATTCAGCATTTCCATGTTGGGGAAATAGGTTTTGCAGCTGTTTGAGCTAAGATTTTCAAGTTATTCACAAAATGAAAACCCATAATGTGTTTCAGGCGAGAAACGCACTGTCTCGCCGAAATAAGGCGATTTTCACCAAGTCCATAAAGACAGCTGTAACTTTTTGATAGGAGACTCGGACACACATATTTCAGGCTTGGCCTTTATAGAATTCAGCATTTCCATGCTGGGGAAATAGGTTTTGCAGCTGTTTGAGCTAAGATTTTCAAGTTATTCACAAAATGAAAACCCATAATGTGTTTCAGGCGAGAAACGCACTGTCTCGCCGAAATAAGGCGATTTTCACCAAGTCCATAAAGACAGCTGTAACTTTTGATAGGAGACTCGACACACATATTTCAGGCTTGGCCTTTATAGAATTCAGCATTTCCATGCTGGGGAAATAGGTTTTGCAGCTGTTTGAGCTAAGATTTTCAAGTTATTCACAAAATGAAAACCCATAATGTGTTTCAGGCGAGAAACGCACTGTCTCGCTGAAATAAGGCGATTTTCACCAAGTCCATAAAGACAGCTGTAACTTTTGATAGGAGACTCGACACACATATTTCAGGCTTGGCCTTTATAGAATTCAGCATTTCCATGTTGGGGAAATAGGTTTTGCAGCTGTTTGAGCTAAGATTTTCAAGTTATTCACAAAATGAAAACCCATAATGTGTTTCAGGCGAGAAACGCACTGTCTCGCCGAAATAAGGCGATTTTCACCAAGTCCATAAAGACAGCTGTAACTTTTGATAGGAGACTCGACACACATATTTCAGGCTTGGCCTTTATAGAATTCAGCATTTCCATGCTGGGGAAATAGGTTTTGCAGCTGTTTGAGCTAAGATTTTCAAGTTATTCACAAAAATGAAAACCCATAATGTGTTTCAGGCGAGAAACGCACTGTCTCGCCGAAAATAAGGCGATTTTCACCAAGTCCATAAAGACAGCTGTAACTTTTGATAGGAGACTCGACACACATATTTCAGGCTTGGCTTTATAGAATTCAGCATTTCCATGTTGGGGAAATAGGTTTTGCAGCTGTTTGAGCTAAGATTTTCAAGTTATTCACAAAAATGAAAAACCCATAATGTGTTTCAGGCGAGAAACGCACTGTCTCGCCGAAATAAGGCGATTTTCACCAAGTCCATAAAGACAGCTGTAACTTTTGATAGGAGACTCGACACACATATTTCAGGCTTGGCTTTATAGAATTCAGCATTTCCATGCTGGGGAAATAGGTTTTGCAGCTGTTTGAGCTAAGATTTTCAAGTTATTCACAAAATGAAAAACCCATAATGTGTTTCAGGCGAGAAACGCACTGTCTCGCCGAAATAAGGCGATTTTCACCAAGTCCATAAAGACAGCTGTAACTTTTGATAGGAGACTCGACACACATATTTCAGGCTTGGCTTTATAGAATTCAGCATTTCCATGCTGGGGAAATAGGTTTTGCAGCTGTTTGAGCTAAGATTTTCAAGTTATTCACAAAAATGAAAACCCATAATGTGTTTCAGGCGAGAAACGCACTGTCTCGCCGAAATAAGGCGATTTTCACCAAGTCCATAAAGACAGCTGTAACTTTTGATAGGAGACTCGACACACATATTTCAGGCTTGGCCTTATAGAATTCAGCATTTCCATGCTGGGGAAATAGGTTTTGCAGCTGTTTGAGCTAAGATTTTCAAGTTATTCACAAAATGAAAAACCCATAATGTGTTTCAGGCGAGAAACGCACTGTCTCGCCGAAATAAGGCGATTTTCACCAAGTCCATAAAGACAGCTGTAACTTTTTGATAGGAGACTCGACACACATATTTCAGGCTTGGCCTTTATAGAATTCAGCATTTCCATGCTGGGGAAATAGGTTTTGCAGCTGTTTGAGCTAAGATTTTCAAGTTATTCACAAAATGAAAACCCATAATGTGTTTCAGGCGAGAAACGCACTGTCTCGCCGAAATAAGGCGATTTTTCACCAAGTCCATAAAGACAGCTGTAACTTTTGATAGGAGACTCGGACACACATATTTCAGGCTTGGCCTTATAGAATTCAGCATTTCCATGCTGGGGAAATAGGTTTTGCAGCTGTTTGAGCTAAGATTTTCAAGTTATTCACAAAATGAAAACCCATAATGTGTTTCAGGCGAGAAACGCACTGTCTCGCCGAATAAGGCGATTTTCACCAAGTCCATAAAGACAGCTGTAACTTTTTGATAGGAGACTCGGACACACATATTTCAGGCTTGGCCTTATAGAATTCAGCATTTCCATGCTGGGGAAATAGGTTTTGCAGCTGTTTGAGCTAAGATTTTCAAGTTATTCACAAAATGAAAAACCCATAATGTGTTTCAGGCGAGAAACGCACTGTCTCGCCGAAATAAGGCGATTTTCACCAAGTCCATAAAGACAGCTGTAACTTTTGATAGGAGACTCGACACACATATTTCAGGCTTGGCCTTATAGAATTCAGCATTTCCATGCTGGGGAAATAGGTTTTGCAGCTGTTTGAGCTAAGATTTTCAAGTTATTCACAAAATGAAAACCCATAATGTGTTTCAGGCGAGAAACGCACTGTCTCGCCGAAATAAGGCGATTTTTCACCAAGTCCATAAAGACAGCTGTAACTTTTGATAGGAGACTCGACACACATATTTCAGGCTTGGCCTTATAGAATTCAGCATTTCCATGCTGGGGAAATAGGTTTTTGCAGCTGTTTGAGCTAAGATTTTCAAGTTATTCACAAAATGAAAACCCATAATGTGTTTCAGGCGAGAAACGCACTGTCTCGCCGAAATAAGGCGATTTTTCACCAAGTCCATAAAGACAGCTGTAACTTTTTGATAGGAGACTCGGACACACATATTTCAGGCTTGGCCTTATAGAATTCAGCATTTCCATGCTGGGGAAATAGGTTTTTGCAGCTGTTTGAGCTAAGATTTTCAAGTTATTCACAAAATGAAAAACCCATAATGTGTTTCAGGCGAGAAACGCACTGTCTCGCCGAAATAAGGCGATTTTCACCAAGTCCATAAAGACAGCTGTAACTTTTGATAGGAGACTCGGACACATATTTCAGGCTTGGCCTTTATAGAATTCAGCATTTCCATGTTGGGGAAATAGGTTTTGCAGCTGTTTGAGCTAAGATTTTCAAGTTATTCACAAAAATGAAAACCCATAATGTGTTTCAGGCGAGAAACGCACTGTCTCGCCGAAATAAGGCGATTTTCACCAAGTCCATAAAGACAGCTGTAACTTTTGATAGGAGACTCGGACACACATATTTCAGGCTTGGCTTTATAGAATTCAGCATTTCCATGCTGGGGAAATAGGTTTTGCAGCTGTTTGAGCTAAGATTTTCAAGTTATTCACAAAATGAAAACCCATAATGTGTTTCAGGCGAGAAACGCACTGTCTCGCCGAAATAAGGCGATTTTCACCAAGTCCATAAAGACAGCTGTAACTTTTGATAGGAGACTCGACACACATATTTCAGGCTTGGCCTTTATAGAATTCAGCATTTCCATGCTGGGGAAATAGGTTTTGCAGCTGTTTGAGCTAAGATTTTCAAGTTATTCACAAAATGAAAAACCCATAATGTGTTTCAGGCGAGAAACGCACTGTCTCGCCGAAATAAGGCGATTTTCACCAAGTCCATAAAGACAGCTGTAACTTTTGATAGGAGACTCGACACACATATTTCAGGCTTGGCCTTTATAGAATTCAGCATTTCCATGTTGGGGAAATAGGTTTTGCAGCTGTTTGAGCTAAGATTTTCAAGTTATTCACAAAATGAAAACCCATAATGTGTTTCAGGCGAGAAACGCACTGTCTCGCCGAAATAAGGCGATTTTCACCAAGTCCATAAAGACAGCTGTAACTTTTGATAGAGACTCGGACACACATATTTCAGGCTTGGCCTTATAGAATTCAGCATTTCCATGCTGGGGAAATAGGTTTTGCAGCTGTTTGAGCTAAGATTTTCAAGTTATTCACAAAATGAAAACCCATAATGTGTTTCAGGCGAGAAACGCACTGTCTCGCCGAAATAAGGCGATTTTCACCAAGTCCATAAAGACAGCTGTAACTTTTTGATAGGAGACTCGACACACATATTTCAGGCTTGGCTTTTATAGAATTCAGCATTTCCATGCTGGGGAAATAGGTTTTGCAGCTGTTTGAGCTAAGATTTTCAAGTTATTCACAAAATGAAAACCCATAATGTGTTTCAGGCGAGAAACGCACTGTCTCGCCGAAATAAGGCGATTTTCACCAAGTCCATAAAGACAGCTGTAACTTTTGATAGGAGACTCGGACACACATATTTCAGGCTTGGCCTTTATAGAATTCAGCATTTCCATGCTGGGGAAATAGGTTTTGCAGCTGTTTGAGCTAAGATTTTCAAGTTATTCACAAAATGAAAACCCATAATGTGTTTCAGGCGAGAAACGCACTGTCTCGCCGAAATAAGGCGATTTTCACCAAGTCCATAAAGACAGCTGTAACTTTTGATAGGAGACTCGGACACACATATTTCAGGCTTGGCCTTATAGAATTCAGCATTTCCATGTTGGGGAAATAGGTTTTGCAGCTGTTTGAGCTAAGATTTTCAAGTTATTCACAAAATGAAAAACCCATAATGTGTTTCAGGCGAGAAACGCACTGTCTCGCCGAAATAAGGCGATTTTCACCAAGTCCATAAAGACAGCTGTAACTTTTGATAGGAGACTCGACACACATATTTCAGGCTTGGCCTTATAGAATTCAGCATTTCCATGCTGGGGAAATAGGTTTTGCAGCTGTTTGAGCTAAGATTTTCAAGTTATTCACAAAATGAAAACCCATAATGTGTTTCAGGCGAGAACGCACTGTCTCACCGAAATAAGGCGATTTTCACCAAGTCCATAAAGACAGCTGTAACTTTTGATAGGAGACTCGGACACACATATTTCAGGCTTGGCCTTATAGAATTCAGCATTTCCATGCTGGGGAAATAGGTTTTGCAGCTGTTTGAGCTAAGATTTTCAAGTTATTCACAAAATGAAAAACCCATAATGTGTTTCAGGCGAGAAACGCACTGTCTCGCCGAAAATAAGGCGATTTTCACCAAGTCCATAAAGACAGCTGTAACTTTTGATAGGAGACTCGACACACATATTTCAGGCTTGGCCTTATAGAATTCAGCATTTCCATGCTGGGGAAATAGGTTTTGCAGCTGTTTGAGCTAAGATTTTCAAGTTATTCACAAAAATGAAAAACCCATAATGTGTTTCAGGCGAGAAACGCACTGTCTCGCCGAAATAAGGCGATTTTCACCAAGTCCATAAAGACAGCTGTAACTTTTGATAGGAGACTCGACACACATATTTCAGGCTTGGCCTTTATAGAATTCAGCATTTCCATGCTGGGGAAATAGGTTTTGCAGCTGTTTGAGCTAAGATTTTCAAGTTATTCACAAAATGAAAACCCATAATGTGTTTCAGGCGAGAAACGCACTGTCTCGCCGAAATAAGGCGATTTTCACCAAGTCCATAAAGACAGCTGTAACTTTTGATAGGAGACTCGACACACATATTTCAGGCTTGGCCTTATAGAATTCAGCATTTCCATGCTGGGGAAATAGGTTTTGCAGCTGTTTGAGCTAAGATTTTCAAGTTATTCACAAAATGAAAAACCCATAATGTGTTTCAGGCGAGAAACGCACTGTCTCGCCGAAATAAGGCGATTTTCACCAAGTCCATAAAGACAGCTGTAACTTTTGATAGGAGACTCGGACACACATATTTCAGGCTTGGCCTTTATAGAATTCAGCATTTCCATGCTGGGGAAATAGGTTTTGCAGCTGTTTGAGCTAAGATTTTCAAGTTATTCACAAAATGAAAACCCATAATGTGTTTCAGGCGAGAAACGCACTGTCTCGCCGAAAATAAGGCGATTTTCACCAAGTCCATAAAGACAGCTGTAACTTTTGATAGGAGACTCGGACACACATATTTCAGGCTTGGCCTTTATAGAATTCAGCATTTCCATGCTGGGGAAATAGGTTTTGCAGCTGTTTGAGCTAAGATTTTCAAGTTATTCACAAAATGAAAACCCATAATGTGTTTCAGGCGAGAAACGCACTGTCTCGCCGAAATAAGGCGATTTTTCACCAAGTCCATAAAGACAGCTGTAACTTTTGATAGGAGACTCGACACACATATTTCAGGCTTGGCCTTTATAGAATTCAGCATTTCCATGTTGGGGAAATAGGTTTTGCAGCTGTTTGAGCTAAGATTTTCAAGTTATTCACAAAATGAAAAACCCATAATGTGTTTCAGGCGAGAAACGCACTGTCTCGCCGAAATAAGGCGATTTTCACCAAGTCCATAAAGACAGCTGTAACTTTTGATAGGAGACTCGACACACATATTTCAGGCTTGGCCTTATAGAATTCAGCATTTCCATGCTGGGGAAATAGGTTTTGCAGCTGTTTGAGCTAAGATTTTCAAGTTATTCACAAAAATGAAAACCCATAATGTGTTTCAGGCGAGAAACGCACTGTCTCGCCGAAAATAAGGCGATTTTCACCAAGTCCATAAAGACAGCTGTAACTTTTGATAGGAGACTCGGACACACATATTTCAGGCTTGGCCTTTATAGAATTCAGCATTTCCATGCTGGGGAAATAGGTTTTGCAGCTGTTTGAGCTAAGATTTTCAAGTTATTCACAAAATGAAAAACCCATAATGTGTTTCAGGCGAGAAACGCACTGTCTCGCCGAAATAAGGCGATTTTCACCAAGTCCATAAAGACAGCTGTAACTTTTTGATAGGAGACTCGGACACACATATTTCAGGCTTGGCCTTTATAGAATTCAGCATTTCCATGTTGGGGAAATAGGTTTTTGCAGCTGTTTGAGCTAAGATTTTCAAGTTATTCACAAAATGAAAACCCATAATGTGTTTCAGGCGAGAAACGCACTGTCTCGCCGAAATAAGGCGATTTTCACCAAGTCCATAAAGACAGCTGTAACTTTTTGATAGGAGACTCGACACACATATTTCAGGCTTGGCCTTTATAGAATTCAGCATTTCCATGTTGGGGAAATAGGTTTTGCAGCTGTTTGAGCTAAGATTTTCAAGTTATTCACAAAAATGAAAACCCATAATGTGTTTCAGGCGAGAAACGCACTGTCTCGCCGAAATAAGGCGATTTTCACCAAGTCCATAAAGACAGCTGTAACTTTTTGATAGGAGACTCGACACACATATTTCAGGCTTGGCCTTATAGAATTCAGCATTTCCATGCTGGGGAAATAGGTTTTGCAGCTGTTTGAGCTAAGATTTTCAAGTTATTCACAAAATGAAAAACCCATAATGTGTTTCAGGCGAGAAACGCACTGTCTCGCCGAAATAAGGCGATTTTCACCAAGTCCATAAAGACAGCTGTAACTTTTGATAGAGACTCGACACACATATTTCAGGCTTGGCCTTTATAGAATTCAGCATTTCCATGTTGGGGAAATAGGTTTTGCAGCTGTTTGAGCTAAGATTTTCAAGTTATTCACAAAAATGAAAAACCCATAATGTGTTTCAGGCGAGAAACGCACTGTCTCGCCGAAATAAGGCGATTTTCACCAAGTCCATAAAGACAGCTGTAACTTTTGATAGGAGACTCGACACACATATTTCAGGCTTGGCCTTTATAGAATTCAGCATTTCCATGTTGGGGAAATAGGTTTTTGCAGCTGTTTGAGCTAAGATTTTCAAGTTATTCACAAAATGAAAACCCATAATGTGTTTCAGGCGAGAAACGCACTGTCTCGCCGAAATAAGGCGATTTTCACCAAGTCCATAAAGACAGCTGTAACTTTTGATAGGAGACTCGGACACACATATTTCAGGCTTGGCCTTTATAGAATTCAGCATTTCCATGTTGGGGAAATAGGTTTTGCAGCTGTTTGAGCTAAGATTTTCAAGTTATTCACAAAATGAAAACCCATAATGTGTTTCAGGCGAGAAACGCACTGTCTCGCCGAAATAAGGCGATTTTCACCAAGTCCATAAAGACAGCTGTAACTTTTTGATAGGAGACTCGGACACACATATTTCAGGCTTGGCCTTTATAGAATTCAGCATTTCCATGTTGGGGAAATAGGTTTTGCAGCTGTTTGAGCTAAGATTTTCAAGTTATTCACAAAATGAAAACCCATAATGTGTTTCAGGCGAGAAACGCACTGTCTCACGAAATAAGGCGATTTTCACCAAGTCCATAAAGACAGCTGTAACTTTTGATAGGAGACTCGGACACACATATTTCAGGCTTGGCCTTATAGAATTCAGCATTTCCATGCTGGGGAAATAGGTTTTGCAGCTGTTTGAGCTAAGATTTTCAAGTTATTCACAAAAATGAAAACCCATAATGTGTTTCAGGCGAGAAACGCACTGTCTCGCCGAAATAAGGCGATTTTCACCAAGTCCATAAAGACAGCTGTAACTTTTTGATAGGAGACTCGACACACATATTTCAGGCTTGGCCTTTATAGAATTCAGCATTTCCATGCTGGGGAAATAGGTTTTGCAGCTGTTTGAGCTAAGATTTTCAAGTTATTCACAAAATGAAAAACCCATAATGTGTTTCAGGCGAGAAACGCACTGTCTCGCCGAAATAAGGCGATTTTTCACCAAGTCCATAAAGACAGCTGTAACTTTTGATAGGAGACTCGGACACACATATTTCAGGCTTGGCCTTATAGAATTCAGCATTTCCATGCTGGGGAAATAGGTTTTGCAGCTGTTTGAGCTAAGATTTTCAAGTTATTCACAAAATGAAAAACCCATAATGTGTTTCAGGCGAGAAACGCACTGTCTCGCCGAAATAAGGCGATTTTCACCAAGTCCATAAAGACAGCTGTAACTTTTTGATAGGAGACTCGACACACATATTTCAGGCTTGGCCTTATAGAATTCAGCATTTCCATGTTGGGGAAATAGGTTTTGCAGCTGTTTGAGCTAAGATTTTCAAGTTATTCACAAAATGAAAACCCATAATGTGTTTCAGGCGAGAAACGCACTGTCTCGCCGAAATAAGGCGATTTTCACCAAGTCCATAAAGACAGCTGTAACTTTTGATAGGAGACTCGGCACACATATTTCAGGCTTGGCCTTATAGAATTCAGCATTTCCATGCTGGGGAAATAGGTTTTGCAGCTGTTTGAGCTAAGATTTTCAAGTTATTCACAAAATGAAAAACCCATAATGTGTTTCAGGCGAGAAACGCACTGTCTCGCCGAAATAAGGCGATTTTTCACCAAGTCCATAAAGACAGCTGTAACTTTTGATAGGAGACTCGACACACATATTTCAGGCTTGGCTTTATAGAATTCAGCATTTCCATGCTGGGGAAATAGGTTTTGCAGCTGTTTGAGCTAAGATTTTCAAGTTATTCACAAAATGAAAACCCATAATGTGTTTCAGGCGAGAAACGCACTGTCTCGCCGAAATAAGGCGATTTTTCACCAAGTCCATAAAGACAGCTGTAACTTTTGATAGGAGACTCGGACACACATATTTCAGGCTTGGCCTTTATAGAATTCAGCATTTCCATGTTGGGGAAATAGGTTTTGCAGCTGTTTGAGCTAAGATTTTCAAGTTATTCACAAAAATGAAAAACCCATAATGTGTTTCAGGCGAGAACGCACTGTCTCGCCGAAATAAGGCGATTTTCACCAAGTCCATAAAGACAGCTGTAACTTTTGATAGGAGACTCGACACACATATTTCAGGCTTGGCCTTTATAGAATTCAGCATTTCCATGCTGGGGAAATAGGTTTTGCAGCTGTTTGAGCTAAGATTTTCAAGTTATTCACAAAATGAAAACCCATAATGTGTTTCAGGCGAGAACGCACTGTCTCGCCGAAATAAGGCGATTTTCACCAAGTCCATAAAGACAGCTGTAACTTTTGATAGGAGACTCGACACACATATTTCAGGCTTGGCCTTATAGAATTCAGCATTTCCATGCTGGGGAAATAGGTTTTGCAGCTGTTTGAGCTAAGATTTTCAAGTTATTCACAAAATGAAAACCCATAATGTGTTTCAGGCGAGAAACGCACTGTCTCGCCGAAATAAGGCGATTTTTCACCAAGTCCATAAAGACAGCTGTAACTTTTGATAGGAGACTCGGACACACATATTTCAGGCTTGGCTTTATAGAATTCAGCATTTCCATGCTGGGGAAATAGGTTTTGCAGCTGTTTGAGCTAAGATTTTCAAGTTATTCACAAAATGAAAAACCCATAATGTGTTTCAGGCGAGAAACGCACTGTCTCGCCGAAATAAGGCGATTTTCACCAAGTCCATAAAGACAGCTGTAACTTTTGATAGGAGACTCGACACACATATTTCAGGCTTGGCCTTTATAGAATTCAGCATTTCCATGTTGGGGAAATAGGTTTTGCAGCTGTTTGAGCTAAGATTTTCAAGTTATTCACAAAATGAAAACCCATAATGTGTTTCAGGCGAGAAACGCACTGTCTCGCCGAAATAAGGCGATTTTCACCAAGTCCATAAAGACAGCTGTAACTTTTGATAGGAGACTCGGACACACATATTTCAGGCTTGGCTTTTATAGAATTCAGCATTTCCATGCTGGGGAAATAGGTTTTGCAGCTGTTTGAGCTAAGATTTTCAAGTTATTCACAAAATGAAAACCCATAATGTGTTTCAGGCGAGAAACGCACTGTCTCGCCGAAATAAGGCGATTTTCACCAAGTCCATAAAGACAGCTGTAACTTTTGATAGGAGACTCGGACACACATATTTCAGGCTTGGCCTTTATAGAATTCAGCATTTCCATGCTGGGGAAATAGGTTTTGCAGCTGTTTGAGCTAAGATTTTCAAGTTATTCACAAAATGAAAAACCCATAATGTGTTTCAGGCGAGAACGCACTGTCTCGCCG
Source organism: Oreochromis aureus (assembly GCF_013358895.1). Lineage (NCBI taxonomy): Eukaryota > Metazoa > Chordata > Actinopteri > Cichliformes > Cichlidae > Oreochromis > Oreochromis aureus. The sequence continues at coordinate 15,997 of NW_024108993.1, read as the reverse complement.
AAATAAGGCGATTTTCACCAAGTCCATAAAGACAGCTGTAACTTTTTGATAGGAGACTCGACACACATATTTCAGGCTTGGCCTTTATAGAATTCAGCATTTCCATGTTGGGGAAATAGGTTTTGCAGCTGTTTGAGCTAAGATTTTCAAGTTATTCACAAAATGAAAAACCCATAATGTGTTTCAGGCGAGAAACGCACTGTCTCGCCGAAATAAGGCGATTTTCACCAAGTCCATAAAGACAGCTGTAACTTTTTGATAGGAGACTCGGACACATATTTCAGGCTTGGCCTTATAGAATTCAGCATTTCCATGTTGGGGAAATAGGTTTTGCAGCTGTTTGAGCTAAGATTTTCAAGTTATTCACAAAATGAAAACCCATAATGTGTTTCAGGCGAGAAACGCACTGTCTCGCCGAAATAAGGCGATTTTCACCAAGTCCATAAAGACAGCTGTAACTTTTTGATAGGAGACTCGGACACATATTTCAGGCTTGGCCTTTATAGAATTCAGCATTTCCATGTTGGGGAAATAGGTTTTGCAGCTGTTTGAGCTAAGATTTTCAAGTTATTCACAAAATGAAAACCCATAATGTGTTTCAGGCGAGAAACGCACTGTCTCGCCGAAATAAGGCGATTTTCACCAAGTCCATAAAGACAGCTGTAACTTTTGATAGGAGACTCGACACACATATTTCAGGCTTGGCTTTTATAGAATTCAGCATTTCCATGCTGGGGAAATAGGTTTTGCAGCTGTTTGAGCTAAGATTTTCAAGTTATTCACAAAATGAAAACCCATAATGTGTTTCAGGCGAGAAACGCACTGTCTCGCCGAAATAAGGCGATTTTCACCAAGTCCATAAAGACAGCTGTAACTTTTTGATAGGAGACTCGACACACATATTTCAGGCTTGGCCTTTATAGAATTCAGCATTTCCATGTTGGGGAAATAGGTTTTGCAGCTGTTTGAGCTAAGATTTTCAAGTTATTCACAAAATGAAAACCCATAATGTGTTTCAGGCGAGAACGCACTGTCTCGCCGAAATAAGGCGATTTTCACCAAGTCCATAAAGACAGCTGTAACTTTTTGATAGGAGACTCGACACACATATTTCAGGCTTGGCTTTATAGAATTCAGCATTTCCATGCTGGGGAAATAGGTTTTGCAGCTGTTTGAGCTAAGATTTTCAAGTTATTCACAAAATGAAAAACCCATAATGTGTTTCAGGCGAGAAACGCACTGTCTCGCCGAAATAAGGCGATTTTCACCAAGTCCATAAAGACAGCTGTAACTTTTGATAGGAGACTCGACACACATATTTCAGGCTTGGCCTTATAGAATTCAGCATTTCCATGTTGGGGAAATAGGTTTTGCAGCTGTTTGAGCTAAGATTTTCAAGTTATTCACAAAATGAAAACCCATAATGTGTTTCAGGCGAGAACGCACTGTCTCGCCGAATAAGGCGATTTTCACCAAGTCCATAAAGACAGCTGTAACTTTTGATAGGAGACTCGGACACACATATTTCAGGCTTGGCTCTTATAGAATTCAGCATTTCCATGTTGGGGAAATAGGTTTTTGCAGCTGTTTGAGCTAAGATTTTCAAGTTATTCACAAAAATGAAAAACCCATAATGTGTTTCAGGCGAGAAACGCACTGTCTCGCCGAAATAAGGCGATTTTCACCAAGTCCATAAAGACAGCTGTAACTTTTGATAGGAGACTCGACACACATATTTCAGGCTTGGCCTTATAGAATTCAGCATTTCCATGTTGGGGAAATAGGTTTTGCAGCTGTTTGAGCTAAGATTTTCAAGTTATTCACAAAATGAAAACCCATAATGTGTTTCAGGCGAGAACGCACTGTCTCGCCGAAATAAGGCGATTTTCACCAAGTCCATAAAGACAGCTGTAACTTTTGATAGGAGACTCGACACACATATTTCAGGCTTGGCCTTTATAGAATTCAGCATTTCCATGCTGGGGAAATAGGTTTTGCAGCTGTTTGAGCTAAGATTTTCAAGTTATTCACAAAAATGAAAACCCATAATGTGTTTCAGGCGAGAAACGCACTGTCTCGCCGAAATAAGGCGATTTTTCACCAAGTCCATAAAGACAGCTGTAACTTTTGATAGAGACTCGACACACATATTTCAGGCTTGGCTTTATAGAATTCAGCATTTCCATGCTGGGGAAATAGGTTTTGCAGCTGTTTGAGCTAAGATTTTCAAGTTATTCACAAAATGAAAAACCCATAATGTGTTTCAGGCGAGAAACGCACTGTCTCACGAAATAAGGCGATTTTTCACCAAGTCCATAAAGACAGCTGTAACTTTTGATAGGAGACTCGACACACATATTTCAGGCTTGGCCTTTTATAGAATTCAGCATTTCCATGTTGGGGAAATAGGTTTTGCAGCTGTTTGAGCTAAGATTTTCAAGTTATTCACAAAATGAAAAACCCATAATGTGTTTCAGGCGAGAAACGCACTGTCTCGCCGAAATAAGGCGATTTTTCACCAAGTCCATAAAGACAGCTGTAACTTTTTGATAGGAGACTCGGACACATATTTCAGGCTTGGCCTTTATAGAATTCAGCATTTCCATGCTGGGGAAATAGGTTTTGCAGCTGTTTGAGCTAAGATTTTCAAGTTATTCACAAAATGAAAACCCATAATGTGTTTCAGGCGAGAAACGCACTGTCTCGCCGAAATAAGGCGATTTTCACCAAGTCCATAAAGACAGCTGTAACTTTTGATAGGAGACTCGGACACACATATTTCAGGCTTGGCCTTTATAGAATTCAGCATTTCCATGCTGGGGAAATAGGTTTTGCAGCTGTTTGAGCTAAGATTTTCAAGTTATTCACAAAAATGAAAAACCCATAATGTGTTTCAGGCGAGAAACGCACTGTCTCGCCGAAATAAGGCGATTTTCACCAAGTCCATAAAGACAGCTGTAACTTTTTGATAGGAGACTCGGACACACATATTTCAGGCTTGGCTTTATAGAATTCAGCATTTCCATGTTGGGGAAATAGGTTTTGCAGCTGTTTGAGCTAAGATTTTCAAGTTATTCACAAAATGAAAACCCATAATGTGTTTCAGGCGAGAAACGCACTGTCTCGCCGAAATAAGGCGATTTTCACCAAGTCCATAAAGACAGCTGTAACTTTTGATAGGAGACTCGGACACACATATTTCAGGCTTGGCCTTTATAGAATTCAGCATTTCCATGTTGGGGAAATAGGTTTTGCAGCTGTTTGAGCTAAGATTTTCAAGTTATTCACAAAAATGAAAACCCATAATGTGTTTCAGGCGAGAAACGCACTGTCTCGCCGAAATAAGGCGATTTTCACCAAGTCCATAAAGACAGCTGTAACTTTTGATAGGAGACTCGACACACATATTTCAGGCTTGGCCTTATAGAATTCAGCATTTCCATGTTGGGGAAATAGGTTTTGCAGCTGTTTGAGCTAAGATTTTCAAGTTATTCACAAAATGAAAAACCCATAATGTGTTTCAGGCGAGAAACGCACTGTCTCGCCGAAATAAGGCGATTTTTCACCAAGTCCATAAAGACAGCTGTAACTTTTTGATAGGAGACTCGACACACATATTTCAGGCTTGGCCTTTATAGAATTCAGCATTTCCATGTTGGGGAAATAGGTTTTGCAGCTGTTTGAGCTAAGATTTTCAAGTTATTCACAAAATGAAAACCCATAATGTGTTTCAGGCGAGAAACGCACTGTCTCGCCGAAATAAGGCGATTTTCACCAAGTCCATAAAGACAGCTGTAACTTTTTGATAGGAGACTCGGACACACATATTTCAGGCTTGGCCTTATAGAATTCAGCATTTCCATGCTGGGGAAATAGGTTTTGCAGCTGTTTGAGCTAAGATTTTCAAGTTATTCACAAAATGAAAACCCATAATGTGTTTCAGGCGAGAAACGCACTGTCTCGCCGAAATAAGGCGATTTTCACCAAGTCCATAAAGACAGCTGTAACTTTTGATAGGAGACTCGGACACATATTTCAGGCTTGGCCTTTATAGAATTCAGCATTTCCATGCTGGGGGAAATAGGTTTTGCAGCTGTTTGAGCTAAGATTTTCAAGTTATTCACAAAATGAAAAACCCATAATGTGTTTCAGGCGAGAAACGCACTGTCTCGCCGAAATAAGGCGATTTTCACCAAGTCCATAAAGACAGCTGTAACTTTTGATAGGAGACTCGACACACATATTTCAGGCTTGGCCTTTATAGAATTCAGCATTTCCATGCTGGGGAAATAGGTTTTGCAGCTGTTTGAGCTAAGATTTTCAAGTTATTCACAAAATGAAAAACCCATAATGTGTTTCAGGCGAGAAACGCACTGTCTCGCCGAAAATAAGGCGATTTTCACCAAGTCCATAAAGACAGCTGTAACTTTTTGATAGGAGACTCGACACACATATTTCAGGCTTGGCCTTATAGAATTCAGCATTTCCATGCTGGGGAAATAGGTTTTGCAGCTGTTTGAGCTAAGATTTTCAAGTTATTCACAAAATGAAAAACCCATAATGTGTTTCAGGCGAGAAACGCACTGTCTCGCCGAAATAAGGCGATTTTCACCAAGTCCATAAAGACAGCTGTAACTTTTGATAGGAGACTCGACACACATATTTCAGGCTTGGCTTTTATAGAATTCAGCATTTCCATGCTGGGGAAATAGGTTTTTGCAGCTGTTTGAGCTAAGATTTTCAAGTTATTCACAAAATGAAAACCCATAATGTGTTTCAGGCGAGAAACGCACTGTCTCGCCGAAATAAGGCGATTTTTCACCAAGTCCATAAAGACAGCTGTAACTTTTGATAGGAGACTCGGACACATATTTCAGGCTTGGCCTTTATAGAATTCAGCATTTCCATGTTGGGGAAATAGGTTTTGCAGCTGTTTGAGCTAAGATTTTCAAGTTATTCACAAAAATGAAAAACCCATAATGTGTTTCAGGCGAGAAACGCACTGTCTCGCCGAAATAAGGCGATTTTTCACCAAGTCCATAAAGACAGCTGTAACTTTTGATAGGAGACTCGGACACACATATTTCAGGCTTGGCCTTATAGAATTCAGCATTTCCATGCTGGGGAAATAGGTTTTGCAGCTGTTTGAGCTAAGATTTTCAAGTTATTCACAAAATGAAAACCCATAATGTGTTTCAGGCGAGAAACGCACTGTCTCGCCGAAATAAGGCGATTTTTCACCAAGTCCATAAAGACAGCTGTAACTTTTTGATAGGAGACTCGGACACACATATTTCAGGCTTGGCCTTTATAGAATTCAGCATTTCCATGCTGGGGAAATAGGTTTTGCAGCTGTTTGAGCTAAGATTTTCAAGTTATTCACAAAATGAAAAACCCATAATGTGTTTCAGGCGAGAAACGCACTGTCTCGCCGAAATAAGGCGATTTTCACCAAGTCCATAAAGACAGCTGTAACTTTTGATAGGAGACTCGGACACATATTTCAGGCTTGGCCTTTATAGAATTCAGCATTTCCATGTTGGGGAAATAGGTTTTGCAGCTGTTTGAGCTAAGATTTTCAAGTTATTCACAAAATGAAAACCCATAATGTGTTTCAGGCGAGAAACGCACTGTCTCGCCGAAATAAGGCGATTTTCACCAAGTCCATAAAGACAGCTGTAACTTTTGATAGGAGACTCGACACACATATTTCAGGCTTGGCCTTTATAGAATTCAGCATTTCCATGCTGGGGAAATAGGTTTTGCAGCTGTTTGAGCTAAGATTTTCAAGTTATTCACAAAATGAAAACCCATAATGTGTTTCAGGCGAGAAACGCACTGTCTCGCCGAAATAAGGCGATTTTCACCAAGTCCATAAAGACAGCTGTAACTTTTGATAGGAGACTCGGACACACATATTTCAGGCTTGGCCTTTATAGAATTCAGCATTTCCATGTTGGGGAAATAGGTTTTGCAGCTGTTTGAGCTAAGATTTTCAAGTTATTCACAAAATGAAAACCCATAATGTGTTTCAGGCGAGAAACGCACTGTCTCGCCGAAATAAGGCGATTTTCACCAAGTCCATAAAGACAGCTGTAACTTTTGATAGGAGACTCGACACACATATTTCAGGCTTGGCCTTTATAGAATTCAGCATTTCCATGTTGGGGAAATAGGTTTTGCAGCTGTTTGAGCTAAGATTTTCAAGTTATTCACAAAATGAAAACCCATAATGTGTTTCAGGCGAGAAACGCACTGTCTCACGAAATAAGGCGATTTTCACCAAGTCCATAAAGACAGCTGTAACTTTTGATAGGAGACTCGACACACATATTTCAGGCTTGGCTTTATAGAATTCAGCATTTCCATGTTGGGGAAATAGGTTTTGCAGCTGTTTGAGCTAAGATTTTCAAGTTATTCACAAAATGAAAACCCATAATGTGTTTCAGGCGAGAAACGCACTGTCTCGCCGAAATAAGGCGATTTTCACCAAGTCCATAAAGACAGCTGTAACTTTTGATAGGAGACTCGACACACATATTTCAGGCTTGGCCTTTATAGAATTCAGCATTTCCATGCTGGGGAAATAGGTTTTGCAGCTGTTTGAGCTAAGATTTTCAAGTTATTCACAAAATGAAAACCCATAATGTGTTTCAGGCGAGAAACGCACTGTCTCGCCGAAAATAAGGCGATTTTCACCAAGTCCATAAAGACAGCTGTAACTTTTGATAGGAGACTCGACACACATATTTCAGGCTTGGCCTTTATAGAATTCAGCATTTCCATGTTGGGGAAATAGGTTTTGCAGCTGTTTGAGCTAAGATTTTCAAGTTATTCACAAAAATGAAAACCCATAATGTGTTTCAGGCGAGAAACGCACTGTCTCGCCGAAATAAGGCGATTTTCACCAAGTCCATAAAGACAGCTGTAACTTTTTGATAGGAGACTCGACACACATATTTCAGGCTTGGCCTTATAGAATTCAGCATTTCCATGTTGGGGAAATAGGTTTTGCAGCTGTTTGAGCTAAGATTTTCAAGTTATTCACAAAAATGAAAAACCCATAATGTGTTTCAGGCGAGAAACGCACTGTCTCGCCGAATAAGGCGATTTTCACCAAGTCCATAAAGACAGCTGTAACTTTTGATAGGAGACTCGACACACATATTTCAGGCTTGGCCTTTATAGAATTCAGCATTTCCATGCTGGGGAAATAGGTTTTGCAGCTGTTTGAGCTAAGATTTTCAAGTTATTCACAAAAATGAAAAACCCATAATGTGTTTCAGGCGAGAAACGCACTGTCTCGCCGAAATAAGGCGATTTTCACCAAGTCCATAAAGACAGCTGTAACTTTTGATAGGAGACTCGGACACACATATTTCAGGCTTGGCCTTATAGAATTCAGCATTTCCATGCTGGGGAAATAGGTTTTGCAGCTGTTTGAGCTAAGATTTTCAAGTTATTCACAAAATGAAAAACCCATAATGTGTTTCAGGCGAGAAACGCACTGTCTCGCCGAAATAAGGCGATTTTCACCAAGTCCATAAAGACAGCTGTAACTTTTGATAGGAGACTCGGACACACATATTTCAGGCTTGGCCTTTATAGAATTCAGCATTTCCATGCTGGGGAAATAGGTTTTGCAGCTGTTTGAGCTAAGATTTTCAAGTTATTCACAAAATGAAAAACCCATAATGTGTTTCAGGCGAGAAACGCACTGTCTCGCCGAAATAAGGCGATTTTTCACCAAGTCCATAAAGACAGCTGTAACTTTTGATAGGAGACTCGACACACATATTTCAGGCTTGGCCTTATAGAATTCAGCATTTCCATGTTGGGGAAATAGGTTTTGCAGCTGTTTGAGCTAAGATTTTCAAGTTATTCACAAAATGAAAACCCATAATGTGTTTCAGGCGAGAAACGCACTGTCTCGCCGAAATAAGGCGATTTTCACCAAGTCCATAAAGACAGCTGTAACTTTTGATAGGAGACTCGGACACACATATTTCAGGCTTGGCTTTTATAGAATTCAGCATTTCCATGCTGGGGAAATAGGTTTTGCAGCTGTTTGAGCTAAGATTTTCAAGTTATTCACAAAATGAAAACCCATAATGTGTTTCAGGCGAGAAACGCACTGTCTCGCCGAAATAAGGCGATTTTTCACCAAGTCCATAAAGACAGCTGTAACTTTTGATAGGAGACTCGACACACATATTTCAGGCTTGGCCTTTATAGAATTCAGCATTTCCATGCTGGGGAAATAGGTTTTGCAGCTGTTTGAGCTAAGATTTTCAAGTTATTCACAAAATGAAAACCCATAATGTGTTTCAGGCGAGAAACGCACTGTCTCGCCGAAATAAGGCGATTTTCACCAAGTCCATAAAGACAGCTGTAACTTTTTGATAGGAGACTCGACACACATATTTCAGGCTTGGCCTTATAGAATTCAGCATTTCCATGCTGGGGAAATAGGTTTTGCAGCTGTTTGAGCTAAGATTTTCAAGTTATTCACAAAATGAAAACCCATAATGTGTTTCAGGCGAGAAACGCACTGTCTCGCCGAAATAAGGCGATTTTCACCAAGTCCATAAAGACAGCTGTAACTTTTGATAGGAGACTCGGACACACATATTTCAGGCTTGGCCTTTATAGAATTCAGCATTTCCATGCTGGGGAAATAGGTTTTGCAGCTGTTTGAGCTAAGATTTTCAAGTTATTCACAAAATGAAAACCCATAATGTGTTTCAGGCGAGAAACGCACTGTCTCGCCGAAATAAGGCGATTTTCACCAAGTCCATAAAGACAGCTGTAACTTTTGATAGGAGACTCGGACACACATATTTCAGGCTTGGCCTTATAGAATTCAGCATTTCCATGTTGGGGAAATAGGTTTTGCAGCTGTTTGAGCTAAGATTTTCAAGTTATTCACAAAATGAAAACCCATAATGTGTTTCAGGCGAGAAACGCACTGTCTCGCCGAAATAAGGCGATTTTCACCAAGTCCATAAAGACAGCTGTAACTTTTGATAGGAGACTCGACACACATATTTCAGGCTTGGCCTTTATAGAATTCAGCATTTCCATGCTGGGGAAATAGGTTTTGCAGCTGTTTGAGCTAAGATTTTCAAGTTATTCACAAAATGAAAACCCATAATGTGTTTCAGGCGAGAAACGCACTGTCTCGCCGAAATAAGGCGATTTTCACCAAGTCCATAAAGACAGCTGTAACTTTTGATAGGAGACTCGGACACATATTTCAGGCTTGGCCTTATAGAATTCAGCATTTCCATGCTGGGGAAATAGGTTTTGCAGCTGTTTGAGCTAAGATTTTCAAGTTATTCACAAAATGAAAAACCCATAATGTGTTTCAGGCGAGAAACGCACTGTCTCGCCGAAATAAGGCGATTTTCACCAAGTCCATAAAGACAGCTGTAACTTTTGATAGGAGACTCGGACACACATATTTCAGGCTTGGCCTTTATAGAATTCAGCATTTCCATGCTGGGGAAATAGGTTTTGCAGCTGTTTGAGCTAAGATTTTCAAGTTATTCACAAAATGAAAACCCATAATGTGTTTCAGGCGAGAAACGCACTGTCTCGCCGAAATAAGGCGATTTTTCACCAAGTCCATAAAGACAGCTGTAACTTTTGATAGGAGACTCGGACACACATATTTCAGGCTTGGCCTTATAGAATTCAGCATTTCCATGCTGGGGAAATAGGTTTTGCAGCTGTTTGAGCTAAGATTTTCAAGTTATTCACAAAATGAAAACCCATAATGTGTTTCAGGCGAGAACGCACTGTCTCGCCGAAATAAGGCGATTTTCACCAAGTCCATAAAGACAGCTGTAACTTTTTGATAGGAGACTCGGACACACATATTTCAGGCTTGGCCTTTATAGAATTCAGCATTTCCATGCTGGGGAAATAGGTTTTGCAGCTGTTTGAGCTAAGATTTTCAAGTTATTCACAAAATGAAAACCCATAATGTGTTTCAGGCGAGAAACGCACTGTCTCGCCGAAATAAGGCGATTTTCACCAAGTCCATAAAGACAGCTGTAACTTTTGATAGGAGACTCGGACACACATATTTCAGGCTTGGCCTTATAGAATTCAGCATTTCCATGCTGGGGAAATAGGTTTTGCAGCTGTTTGAGCTAAGATTTTCAAGTTATTCACAAAATGAAAACCCATAATGTGTTTCAGGC
>NW_024108993.1:0-5431 GCF_013358895.1 Oreochromis aureus | reverse complement strand
CGCCTGAAACACATTATGGGTTTTCATTTTGTGAATAACTTGAAAATCTTAGCTCAAACAGCTGCAAAACCTATTTCCCCAGCATGGAAATGCTGAATTCTATAAGGCCAAGCCTGAAATATGTGTGTCCGAGTCTCCTATCAAAAGTTACAGCTGTCTTTATGGACTTGGTGAAAATCGCCTTATTTCGGCGAGACAGTGCGTTTCTCGCCTGAAACACATTATGGGTTTTCATTTTGTGAATAACTTGAAAATCTTAGCTCAAACAGCTGCAAAACCTATTTCCCCAGCATGGAAATGTTGAATTTATAAGGCCAAGCCTGAAATATGTGTGTCCGAGTCTCCTATCAAAAGTTACAGCTGTCTTTATGGACTTGGTGAAAATCGCCTTATTTCAGCGTAGACAGTGCGTTTTCGCCTGAAACACATTATGGGTTTTCATTTTGTGAATAACTTGAAAATCTTAGCTCAAACAGCTGCAAAACCTATTTCCCCAGCATGGAAATGCTGAATTTATAAGGCCAAGCCTGAAATATGTGTGTCCGAGTCTCCTATCAAAAGTTACAGCTGTCTTTATGGACTTGGTGAAAATCGCCTTTATTTCGGCGAGCCAGACAGTGAATTTCTCGCCTGAAACACATTATGGGTTTTCATTTTGTGAATAACTTGAAAATCTTAGCTCAAACAGCTGCAAAACCTATTTCAGCATGGAAATGTTGAATTTATAAGGCCAAGCCTGAAATATGTGTGTCCGAGTCTTCTATCAAAAGTTACAGCTGTCTTTATGGACTTGGTGAAAATCACTTTATTTCGGCGAGACAGTGCGCTTCTCGCCTGAAACACATTATGGGTTTTCATTTTGTGAATAACTTGAAAATCTTAGCTCAAACAGCTGCAAAACCTATTTCCCCAGCATGGAAATGCTGAATTTATAAGGCCAAGCCTGAAATATGTGTGTCCGAGTCTCCCATCAAAAGTTACAGCTGTCTTTATGGACTTGGTGAAAATCGCCTTTATTTCGAGCGAGATAGTGCGTTTTCGCCTGAAACACATTATGGGTTTTCATTTTGTGAATAACTTGAAAATCTTAGCTCAAACAGCTGCAAAACCTATTTCCCCCAGCATGGAAATGTTGAATTTATAAGGCCAAGCCTGAAATATGTGTGTCCGAGTCTCCTATCAAAAGTTACAGCTGTCTTTATGGACTTGGTGAAAATCGCTTTATTTCGGCGTAGACAGTGCTTTCTCGCCTGAAACACATTATGGGTTTTCATTTTGTGAATAACTTGAAAATCTTAGCTCAAACAGCTGCAAAACCTATTTCCCCAGCATGGAAATGTTGAATTTATAAGGCCAAGCCTGAAATATGTGTGTCCGAGTCTCCTATCAAAAGTTACAGCTGTCTTTATGGACTTGGTGAAAATCGCTTTATTTCAAGAGACAGTGCGCTATTTCTCGCCTGAAACACATTATGGGTTTTCATTTTGTGAATAACTTGAAAATCTTAGCTCAAACAGCTGCAAAACCTATTTCAGCATGGAAATGTTGAATTTATAAGGCCAAGCCTGAAATATGTGTGTCCGAGTCTCCTATCAAAAGTTACAGCTGTCTTTATGGACTTGGTGAAAATCGCTTTATTTCGGGCGAGACAGTGCGTTTTCGCCTGAAACACATTATGGGTTTTCATTTTGTGAATAACTTGAAAATCTTAGCTCAAACAGCTGCAAAACCTATTTCCCAGCATGGAAATGTTGAATTTATAAGGCCAAGCCTGAAATATGTGTGTCCGAGTCTCCTATCAAAAGTTACAGCTGTCTTTATGGACTTGGTGAAAATCGCTTTATTTCGGCGAGACAGTGTGCTTTCTCGCCTGAAACACATTATGGGTTTTCATTTTGTGAATAACTTGAAAATCTTAGCTCAAACAGCTGCAAAACCTATTTCCCAGCATGGAAATGTTGAATTCTATAAGGCCAAGCCTGAAATATGTGTGTCCGAGTCTCCTATCAAAAGTTACAGCTGTCTTTATGGACTTGGTGAAAATCGCCTTATTTCGGCGAGACAGTTTCTCGCTTTCTGCATTTGAATGGAGTTCTCGCTGAAACACATTATGGGTTTTCATTTTGTGAATAACTTGAAAATCTTAGCTCAAACAGCTGCAAAACCTATTTCCCCAGCATGGAAATGTTGAATTTATAAGGCCAAGCCTGAAATATGTGTGTCCGAGTCTCCTATCAAAAGTTACAGCTGTCTTTATGGACTTGGTGAAAATCGCTTTATTTCGGCGAGACAGTGCTTCTCGCCTGAAACACATTATGGGTTTTCATTTTGTGAATAACTTGAAAATCTTAGCTCAAACAGCTGCAAAACCTATTTCCCCAGCATGGAAATGTTGAATTTATAAGGCCAAGCCTGAAATATGTGTGTCCGAGTCTCCTATCAAAAGTTACAGCTGTCTTTATGGACTTGGTGAAAATCGCTTTATTTCGGCGAGACAGTGCGTTTCTCGCCTGAAACACATTATGGGTTTTCATTTTGTGAATAACTTGAAAATCTTAGCTCAAACAGCTGCAAAACCTATTTCAGCATGGAAATGTTGAATTTATAAGGCCAAGCCTGAAATATGTGTGTCCGAGTCTCCTATCAAAAGTTACAGCTGTCTTTATGGACTTGGTGAAAATCGCTTTATTTCGCGAGACAGCGCTTCTCGCCTGAAACACATTATGGGTTTTCATGGGTTTTTGTGAATAACTTGAAAATCTTAGCTCAAACAGCTGCAAACCTATTTCCCCAGCATGGAAATGCTGAATTTATAAGGCCAAGCCTGAAATATGTGTGTCCGAGTCTCCTATCAAAAGTTACAGCTGTCTTTATGGACTTGGTGAAAATCGCCTTTATTTCGCGAGACAGTGCGTTTTCGCCTGAAACACATTATGGGTTTTCATTTTGTGAATAACTTGAAAATCTTAGCTCAAACAGCTGCAAAACCTATTTCCCCAGCATGGAAATGTTGAATTTATAAGGCCAAGCCTGAAATATGTGTGTCCGAGTCTCCTATCAAAAGTTACAGCTGTCTTTATGGACTTGGTGAAAATCGCCTTATTTCGGGCGAGACAGTGCGTTTCTCGATTGAAACACATTATGGGTTTTCATTTTGTGAATAACTTGAAAATCTTAGCTCAAACAGCTGCAAAACCTATTTCCCAGCATGGAAATGTTGAATTTATAAGGCCAAGCCTGAAATATGTGTGTCCGAGTCTCCCATCAAAAGTTACAGCTGTCTTTATGGACTTGGTGAAAATCGCCTTATTTTTCATGCGAGACAGCAAGTTCTCGCCTGAAACACATTATGGGTTTTCATTTTGTGAATAACTTGAAAATCTTAGCTCAAACAGCTGCAAAACCTATTTCCCCAGCATGGAAATGCTGAATTTATAAGGCCAAGCCTGAAATATGTGTGTGTCCGAGTCTCCTATCAAAAGTTACAGCTGTCTTTATGGACTTGGTGAAAATCGCCTTATTTCGGGCGAGACAGTGTGTTTTCGCCTGAAACACATTATGGGTTTTCATTTTGTGAATAACTTGAAAATCTTAGCTCAAACAGCTGCAAAACCTATTTCCCCAGCATGGAAATGTTGAATTTATAAGGCCAAGCCTGAAATATGTGTGTCCGAGTCTCCTATCAAAAGTTACAGCTGTCTTTATGGACTTGGTGAAAATCGCTTTATTTCGCGCGAGACAGTGCGTTTCTCGCCTGAAACACATTATGGGTTTTCATTTTGTGAATAACTTGAAAATCTTAGCTCAAACAGCTGCAAAACCTATTTCCCAGCATGGAAATGTTGAATTTATAAGGCCAAGCCTGAAATATGTGTGTCCGAGTCTCCTATCAAAAGTTACAGCTGTCTTTATGGACTTGGTGAAAATCGCTTTATTTCAAGCGAGACAGTGCGTTTCTCGCCTGAAACACATTATGGGTTTTCATTTTGTGAATAACTTGAAAATCTTAGCTCAAACAGCTGCAAAACCTATTTCCCCAGCATGGAAATGTTGAATTTATAAGGCCAAGCCTGAAATATGTGTGTCCGAGTCTCCTATCAAAAGTTACAGCTGTCTTTATGGACTTGGTGAAAATCGCCTTATTTCAGGCGCTAGACAGTGCATTTGCTTTCGCCTGAAACACATTATGGGTTTTCATTTTGTGAATAACTTGAAAATCTTAGCTCAAACAGCTGCAAAACCTATTTCCCAGCATGGAAATGTTGAATTTATAAGGCCAAGCCTGAAATATGTGTGTCCGAGTCTCCTATCAAAAGTTACAGCTGTCTTTATGGACTTGGTGAAAATCGCCTTTATTTCGGCGAGACAGTGTTTCTCGCCTGAAACACATTATGGGTTTTCATTTTGTGAATAACTTGAAAATCTTAGCTCAAACAGCTGCAAAACCTATTTCCCCAGCATGGAAATGTTGAATTCTATAAGGCCAAGCCTGAAATATGTGTGTCCGAGTCTCCTATCAAAAGTTACAGCTGTCTTTATGGACTTGGTGAAAATCGCCTTTATTTCGGCGAGACAGTGCGTTCTCGCCTGAAACACATTATGGGTTTTCATTTGTGAATAACTTGAAAATCTTAGCTCAAACAGCTGCAAAACCTATTTCCCAGCATGGAAATGTTGAATTTATAAGGCCAAGCCTGAAATATGTGTGTCCGAGTCTCCTATCAAAAGTTACAGCTGTCTTTATGGACTTGGTGAAAATCGCTTTATTTCGGCGAGACAGTGCGTTTCTCGCCTGAAACACATTATGGGTTTTCATTTTGTGAATAACTTGAAAATCTTAGCTCAAACAGCTGCAAAACCTATTTCCCCAGCATGGAAATGTTGAATTTATAAGGCCAAGCCTGAAATATGTGTGTCCGAGTCTCCTATCAAAAGTTACAGCTGTCTTTATGGACTTGGTGAAAATCGCCTTATTTCGGCGAGACACAGCGTTTCTCGCCTGAAACACATTATGGGTTTTCATTTTGTGAATAACTTGAAAATCTTAGCTCAAACAGCTGCAAAACCTATTTCCCAGCATGGAAATGTTGAATTTATAAGGCCAAGCCTGAAATATGTGTGTCCGAGTCTCCTATCAAAAGTTACAGCTGTCTTTATGGACTTGGTGAAAATCGCTTTATTTCGGCGAGACAGTGCGTTTCTCGCCTGAAACACATTATGGGTTTTCATTTTGTGAATAACTTGAAAATCTTAGCTCAAACAGCTGCAAAACCTATTTCCCAGCATGGAAATGTTGAATTTATAAGGCCAAGCCTGAAATATGTGTGTCCGAGTCTCCTATCAAAAGTTACAGCTGTCTTTATGGACTTGGTGAAAATCGCCTTTATTTCGGCGAGACAGTGCGTTTTCGCCTGAAACACATTATGGGTTT
>NW_024108992.1:0-57001 GCF_013358895.1 Oreochromis aureus | reverse complement strand
CGGCGAGACAGTGCGTTTCTCGCCTGAAACACATTATGGGTTTTCATTTTGTGAATAACTTGAAAATCTTAGCTCAAACAGCTGCAAAACCTATTTCCCCAGCATGGAAATGTTGAATTTATAAGGCCAAGCCTGAAATATGTGTGTCCGAGTCTCCTATCAAAAGTTACAGCTGTCTTTATGGACTTGGTGAAAATCGCTTTATTTCGGCGAGACAGTGCGCTTTCTCGCCTGAAACACATTATGGGTTTTCATTTTGTGAATAACTTGAAAATCTTAGCTCAAACAGCTGCAAAACCTATTTCCCCAGCATGGAAATGTTGAATTTATAAGGCCAAGCCTGAAATATGTGTGTCCGAGTCTCCTATCAAAAGTTACAGCTGTCTTTATGGACTTGGTGAAAATCGCCTTTATTTCGGCGAGACAGTGCGCTTCTCGCCTGAAACACATTATGGGTTTTCATTTTGTGAATAACTTGAAAATCTTAGCTCAAACAGCTGCAAAACCTATTTCCCCAGCATGGAAATGTTGAATTTATAAGGCCAAGCCTGAAATATGTGTGTCCGAGTCTCCTATCAAAAGTTACAGCTGTCTTTATGGACTTGGTGAAATCGCCTTTATTTCGCGAGAGACAGTGCGTTTCTCGCCTGAAACACATTATGGGTTTTCATTTTGTGAATAACTTGAAAATCTTAGCTCAAACAGCTGCAAAACCTATTTCCCAGCATGGAAATGTTGAATTTATAAGGCCAAGCCTGAAATATGTGTGTCCGAGTCTCCTATCAAAAGTTACAGCTGTCTTTATGGACTTGGTGAAAATCGCTTTATTTCGGCGAGACAGTGCGCATTTTCGCCTGAAACACATTATGGGTTTTCATTTTGTGAATAACTTGAAAATCTTAGCTCAAACAGCTGCAAAACCTATTTCCCAGCATGGAAATGTTGAATTTATAAGGCCAAGCCTGAAATATGTGTCCGAGTCTCCTATCAAAAGTTACAGCTGTCTTTATGGACTTGGTGAAAATCGCCTTTATTTCGGCGAGACAGTGCGCTTTCTCGCCTGAAACACATTATGGGTTTTCATTTTGTGAATAACTTGAAAATCTTAGCTCAAACAGCTGCAAAACCTATTTCCCCAGCATGGAAATGTTGAATTTATAAGGCCAAGCCTGAAATATGTGTGTCCGAGTCTCCTATCAAAAGTTACAGCTGTCTTTATGGACTTGGTGAAAATCGCCTTTTATTTCGGCGAGACAGTGCGTTTCTCGCCTGAAACACATTATGGGTTTTCATTTTGTGAATAACTTGAAAATCTTAGCTCAAACAGCTGCAAAACCTATTTCCCCAGCATGGAAATGTTGAATTTATAAGGCCAAGCCTGAAATATGTGTGTCCGAGTCTCCTATCAAAAGTTACAGCTGTCTTTATGGACTTGGTGAAAATCGCTTTATTTCGGCGAGACAGTGCGTTTCTCGCCTGAAACACATTATGGGTTTTCATTTTGTGAATAACTTGAAAATCTTAGCTCAAACAGCTGCAAAACCTATTTCCCCAGCATGGAAATGTTGAATTTTATAAGGCCAAGCCTGAAAATGTGTGTCCGAGTCTCCTATCAAAAGTTACAGCTGTCTTTATGGACTTGGTGAAAATCGCCTTATTTCGGCGAGACAGTGCGAATTTTCGCCTGAAACACATTATGGGTTTTCATTTTGTGAATAACTTGAAAATCTTAGCTCAAACAGCTGCAAAACCTATTTCCCAGCATGGAAATGTTGAATTTATAAGGCCAAGCCTGAAATATGTGTGTCCGAGTCTCCTATCAAAAGTTACAGCTGTCTTTATGGACTTGGTGAAAATCGCTTTATTTCGGTAGACAGTGCGTTTCGCCTGAAACACATTATGGGTTTTCATTTTGTGAATAACTTGAAAATCTTAGCTCAAACAGCTGCAAAACCTATTTCCCAGCATGGAAATGTTGAATTTATAAGGCCAAGCCTGAAATATGTGTGTCCGAGTCTCCTATCAAAAGTTACAGCTGTCTTTATGGACTTGGTGAAAATCGCTTTATTTCGGGCGAGACAGTGCGCTTTCGCCTGAAACACATTATGGGTTTTCATTTTGTGAATAACTTGAAAATCTTAGCTCAAACAGCTGCAAAACCTATTTCCCCAGCATGGAAATGTTGAATTTATAAGGCCAAGCCTGAAATATGTGTGTCCGAGTCTCCTATCAAAAGTTACAGCTGTCTTTATGGACTTGGTGAAAATCGCCTTATTTCGGCGAGAGAATGTGTTTCTCGCCTGAAACACATTATGGGTTTTCATTTTGTGAATAACTTGAAAATCTTAGCTCAAACAGCTGCAAAACCTATTTCCCCAGCATGGAAATGTTGAATTTATAAGGCCAAGCCTGAAATATGTGTGTCCGAGTCTCCTATCAAAAGTTACAGCTGTCTTTATGGACTTGGTGAAAATCGCTTTATTTCGGGCGAGACAGTGCGTTTCTCGCCTGAAACACATTATGGGTTTTCATTTTGTGAATAACTTGAAAATCTTAGCTCAAACAGCTGCAAAACCTATTTCCCCAGCATGGAAATGTTGAATTTATAAGGCCAAGCCTGAAATATGTGTGTCCGAGTCTCCTATCAAAAGTTACAGCTGTCTTTATGGACTTGGTGAAAATCGCCTTTATTTCGGCGAGACAGTGCGTTTCTCGCCTGAAACACATTATGGGTTTTCATTTTGTGAATAACTTGAAAATCTTAGCTCAAACAGCTGCAAAACCTATTTCAGCATGGAAATGTTGAATTCTATAAGGCCAAGCCTGAAATATGTGTGTCCGAGTCTCCTATCAAAAGTTACAGCTGTCTTTATGGACTTGGTGAAAATCGCTTTATTTTCAAGCGAGACAGTGCGTTTTCGCCTGAAACACATTATGGGTTTTCATTTTGTGAATAACTTGAAAATCTTAGCTCAAACAGCTGCAAAACCTATTTCCCCAGCATGGAAATGTTGAATTTATAAGGCCAAGCCTGAAATATGTGTGTCCGAGTCTCCTATCAAAAGTTACAGCTGTCTTTATGGACTTGGTGAAAATCGCTTATTTCGGCGAGACAGTGCGCTTTTCGCCTGAAACACATTATGGGTTTTCATTTTGTGAATAACTTGAAAATCTTAGCTCAAACAGCTGCAAAACCTATTTCCCCAGCATGGAAATGTTGAATTTATAAGGCCAAGCCTGAAATATGTGTGTCCGAGTCTCCTATCAAAAGTTACAGCTGTCTTTATGGACTTGGTGAAAATCGCTTTATTTCGGCGAGACAGTGCGCATTTTGGAGTTCGCCTGAAACACATTATGGGTTTTCATTTTGTGAATAACTTGAAAATCTTAGCTCAAACAGCTGCAAAACCTATTTCCCCAGCATGGAAATGTTGAATTTATAAGGCCAAGCCTGAAATATGTGTGTCCGAGTCTCCTATCAAAAGTTACAGCTGTCTTTATGGACTTGGTGAAAATCGCCTTTATTTCGCGAGACAGTGCGTTTTCGCCTGAAACACATTATGGGTTTTCATTTTGTGAATAACTTGAAAATCTTAGCTCAAACAGCTGCAAAACCTATTTCCCCAGCATGGAAATGTTGAATTTATAAGGCCAAGCCTGAAATATGTGTGTCCGAGTCTCCTATCAAAAGTTACAGCTGTCTTTATGGACTTGGTGAAAATCGCCTTTATTTCGGCGAGACAGTGCGCTTTCGCCTGAAACACATTATGGGTTTTCATTTTGTGAATAACTTGAAAATCTTAGCTCAAACAGCTGCAAAACCTATTTCCCCAGCATGGAAATGTTGAATTTATAAGGCCAAGCCTGAAATATGTGTGTCCGAGTCTCCTATCAAAAGTTACAGCTGTCTTTATGGACTTGGTGAAAATCGCTTTATTTCGGCGAGACAGTGTTTTCGCCTGAAACACATTATGGGTTTTCATTTTGTGAATAACTTGAAAATCTTAGCTCAAACAGCTGCAAAACCTATTTCCCCAGCATGGAAATGTTGAATTTATAAGGCCAAGCCTGAAATATGTGTGTCCGAGTCTCCTATCAAAAGTTACAGCTGTCTTTATGGACTTGGTGAAAATCGCCTTTATTTCGGCGAGACAGTGCGTTTCTCGCCTGAAACACATTATGGGTTTTCATTTTGTGAATAACTTGAAAATCTTAGCTCAAACAGCTGCAAAACCTATTTCCCAGCATGGAAATGTTGAATTTATAAGGCCAAGCCTGAAATATGTGTGTGTCCGAGTCTCCTATCAAAAGTTACAGCTGTCTTTATGGACTTGGTGAAAATCGCCTTTATTTCGGCGAGACACAGTGCTTTCTCGCCTGAAACACATTATGGGTTTTCATTTTGTGAATAACTTGAAAATCTTAGCTCAAACAGCTGCAAAACCTATTTCCCCAGCATGGAAATGTTGAATTTATAAGGCCAAGCCTGAAATATGTGTGTCCGAGTCTCCTATCAAAAGTTACAGCTGTCTTTATGGACTTGGTGAAAATCGCTTTATTTCGGCGAGACAGTGCGTTTCTCGCCTGAAACACATTATGGGTTTTCATTTTGTGAATAACTTGAAAATCTTAGCTCAAACAGCTGCAAAACCTATTTCCCCAGCATGGAAATGTTGAATTTATAAGGCCAAGCCTGAAATATGTGTGTCCGAGTCTCCTATCAAAAGTTACAGCTGTCTTTATGGACTTGGTGAAAATCGCCTTTATTTCGGGCGAGACAGTGCGTTTCTCGCCTGAAACACATTATGGGTTTTCATTTTGTGAATAACTTGAAAATCTTAGCTCAAACAGCTGCAAAACCTATTTCCCCAGCATGGAAATGTTGAATTTATAAGGCCAAGCCTGAAATATGTGTGTCCGAGTCTCCTATCAAAAGTTACAGCTGTCTTTATGGACTTGGTGAAAATCGCTTTATTTCGGCGAGACAGTGCGTTTTCGCCTGAAACACATTATGGGTTTTCATTTTGTGAATAACTTTGAAAATCTTAGCTCAAACAGCTGCAAAACCTATTTCCCCAGCATGGAAATGTTGAATTTATAAGGCCAAGCCTGAAATATGTGTGTCCGAGTCTCCTATCAAAAGTTACAGCTGTCTTTATGGACTTGGTGAAAATCGCCTTTATTTCGGCGAGACAGTGCGCTTTCTCGCCTGAAACACATTATGGGTTTTCATTTTGTGAATAACTTGAAAATCTTAGCTCAAACAGCTGCAAAACCTATTTCCCCAGCATGGAAATGTTGAATTTATAAGGCCAAGCCTGAAATATGTGTGTCCGAGTCTCCTATCAAAAGTTACAGCTGTCTTTATGGACTTGGTGAAAATCGCCTTATTTCGCGCGAGACAGTGCGCTTTCTGCGCGCCTGAAACACATTATGGGTTTTCATTTTGTGAATAACTTGAAAATCTTAGCTCAAACAGCTGCAAAACCTATTTCCCCAGCATGGAAATGTTGAATTTATAAGGCCAAGCCTGAAATATGTGTGTCCGAGTCTCCTATCAAAAGTTACAGCTGTCTTTATGGACTTGGTGAAAATCGCCTTTATTTCGGCGCGAGACAGCAGTTTCTCGCCTGAAACACATTATGGGTTTTCATTTTGTGAATAACTTGAAAATCTTAGCTCAAACAGCTGCAAAACCTATTTCCCAGCATGGAAATGTTGAATTTATAAGGCCAAGCCTGAAATATGTGTGTCCGAGTCTCCTATCAAAAGTTACAGCTGTCTTTATGGACTTGGTGAAAATCGCTTTATTTCGAGACAGCGAGACAGTGCGTTTCTCGCCTGAAACACATTATGGGTTTTCATTTTGTGAATAACTTGAAAATCTTAGCTCAAACAGCTGCAAAACCTATTTCCCCAGCATGGAAATGTTGAATTTATAAGGCCAAGCCTGAAATATATGTGTGTCCGAGTCTCCTATCAAAAGTTACAGCTGTCTTTATGGACTTGGTGAAAATCGCCTTTATTTCAGCGAGACAGTGCGTTTTCGCCTGAAACACATTATGGGTTTTCATTTTGTGAATAACTTGAAAATCTTAGCTCAAACAGCTGCAAAACCTATTTCCCCAGCATGGAAATGTTGAATTTATAAGGCCAAGCCTGAAATATGTGTGTCCGAGTCTCCTATCAAAAGTTACAGCTGTCTTTATGGACTTGGTGAAAATCGCCTTTATTTCGGCGAGACAGTGCGTTTCTCGCCTGAAACACATTATGGGTTTTCATTTTGTGAATAACTTGAAAATCTTAGCTCAAACAGCTGCAAAACCTATTTCCCCAGCATGGAAATGTTGAATTTATAAGGCCAAGCCTGAAATATGTGTGTCCGAGTCTCCTATCAAAAGTTACAGCTGTCTTTATGGACTTGGTGAAAATCGCCTTTATTTCGGCGAGACAGTGTTTTCGCCTGAAACACATTATGGGTTTTCATTTTGTGAATAACTTGAAAATCTTAGCTCAAACAGCTGCAAAACCTATTTCCCCAGCATGGAAATGTTGAATTTATAAGGCCAAGCCTGAAATATGTGTGTCCGAGTCTCCTATCAAAAGTTACAGCTGTCTTTATGGACTTGGTGAAAATCGCCTTTATTTCGGCGAGACAGCTTTCTTTTCGCCTGAAACACATTATGGGTTTTCATTTTGTGAATAACTTGAAAATCTTAGCTCAAACAGCTGCAAAACCTATTTCCCCAGCATGGAAATGTTGAATTTATAAGGCCAAGCCTGAAATATGTGTGTCCGAGTCTCCTATCAAAAGTTACAGCTGTCTTTATGGACTTGGTGAAAATCGCCTTTATTTCGGCGTAGACAGTGCATTTTCTCGCCTGAAACACATTATGGGTTTTCATTTTGTGAATAACTTGAAAATCTTAGCTCAAACAGCTGCAAAACCTATTTCCCAGCATGGAAATGTTGAATTTATAAGGCCAAGCCTGAAATATGTGTGTCCGAGTCTCCTATCAAAAGTTACAGCTGTCTTTATGGACTTGGTGAAAATCGCCTTTATTTCGGCGAGACAGTGTGTTTTCGCCTGAAACACATTATGGGTTTTCATTTTGTGAATAACTTGAAAATCTTAGCTCAAACAGCTGCAAAACCTATTTCCCCAGCATGGAAATGTTGAATTTATAAGGCCAAGCCTGAAATATGTGTGTCCGAGTCTCCTATCAAAAGTTACAGCTGTCTTTATGGACTTGGTGAAAATCGCCTTTATTTTCGGCGAGACAGTGCGAATTTTCGCCTGAAACACATTATGGGTTTTCATTTTGTGAATAACTTGAAAATCTTAGCTCAAACAGCTGCAAAACCTATTTCCCCAGCATGGAAATGTTGAATTTATAAGGCCAAGCCTGAAATATGTGTGTCCGAGTCTCCTATCAAAAGTTACAGCTGTCTTTATGGACTTGGTGAAAATCGCTTTATTTTCGGCGAGACAGTGCGTTTCTCGCCTGAAACACATTATGGGTTTTCATTTTGTGAATAACTTGAAAATCTTAGCTCAAACAGCTGCAAAACCTATTTCCCAGCATGGAAATGTTGAATTTATAAGGCCAAGCCTGAAATATGTGTGTCCGAGTCTCCTATCAAAAGTTACAGCTGTCTTTATGGACTTGGTGAAAATCGCCTTTATTTCGGCGAGACAGTGCGTTTCTCGCCTGAAACACATTATGGGTTTTCATTTTGTGAATAACTTGAAAATCTTAGCTCAAACAGCTGCAAAACCTATTTCCCAGCATGGAAATGTTGAATTTATAAGGCCAAGCCTGAAATATGTGTGTCCGAGTCTCCTATCAAAAGTTACAGCTGTCTTTATGGACTTGGTGAAAATCGCCTTTATTTCGGCGAGACAGTGCGCTATTTCGCCTGAAACACATTATGGGTTTTCATTTTGTGAATAACTTGAAAATCTTAGCTCAAACAGCTGCAAAACCTATTTCCCAGCATGGAAATGTTGAATTTATAAGGCCAAGCCTGAAATATGTGTGTCCGAGTCTCCTATCAAAAGTTACAGCTGTCTTTATGGACTTGGTGAAAATCGCCTTTATTTTTCGGCGAGACAGTGCGTTTTCGCCTGAAACACATTATGGGTTTTCATTTTGTGAATAACTTGAAAATCTTAGCTCAAACAGCTGCAAAACCTATTTCCCAGCATGGAAATGTTGAATTTATAAGGCCAAGCCTGAAATATGTGTGTCCGAGTCTCCTATCAAAAGTTACAGCTGTCTTTATGGACTTGGTGAAAATCGCCTTTATTTCGGCGAGACAGTGCGTTTCTCGCTGAAACACATTATGGGTTTTCATTTTGTGAATAACTTGAAAATCTTAGCTCAAACAGCTGCAAAACCTATTTCCCCAGCATGGAAATGTTGAATTTATAAGGCCAAGCCTGAAATATGTGTGTCCGAGTCTCCTATCAAAAGTTACAGCTGTCTTTATGGACTTGGTGAAAATCGCCTTTATTTCGGCGAGACAGTGCGCTATTTCTCGCCTGAAACACATTATGGGTTTTCATTTTGTGAATAACTTGAAAATCTTAGCTCAAACAGCTGCAAAACCTATTTCCCCAGCATGGAAATGTTGAATTTATAAGGCCAAGCCTGAAATATGTGTGTCCGAGTCTCCTATCAAAAGTTACAGCTGTCTTTATGGACTTGGTGAAAATCGCCTTTATTTCGGCGAGACAGTGCGTTTCGCCTGAAACACATTATGGGTTTTCATTTTGTGAATAACTTGAAAATCTTAGCTCAAACAGCTGCAAAACCTATTTCCCCAGCATGGAAATGTTGAATTTATAAGGCCAAGCCTGAAATATGTGTGTCCGAGTCTCCTATCAAAAGTTACAGCTGTCTTTATGGACTTGGTGAAAATCGCTTTATTTCATGCGAGAGACAGTGCGTTTCTCGCCTGAAACACATTATGGGTTTTCATTTTGTGAATAACTTGAAAATCTTAGCTCAAACAGCTGCAAAACCTATTTCCCAGCATGGAAATGTTGAATTTATAAGGCCAAGCCTGAAATATGTGTGTCCGAGTCTCCTATCAAAAGTTACAGCTGTCTTTATGGACTTGGTGAAAATCGCTTTATTTCGGCGAGACAGTGCGTTTTCGCCTGAAACACATTATGGGTTTTCATTTTGTGAATAACTTGAAAATCTTAGCTCAAACAGCTGCAAAACCTATTTCCCCAGCATGGAAATGTTGAATTTATAAGGCCAAGCCTGAAATATGTGTGTCCGAGTCTCCTATCAAAAGTTACAGCTGTCTTTATGGACTTGGTGAAAATCGCCTTTATTCGCGCGAGCGAGACAGTGTGTTTCTCGCCTGAAACACATTATGGGTTTTCATTTTGTGAATAACTTGAAAATCTTAGCTCAAACAGCTGCAAAACCTATTTCCCCAGCATGGAAATGTTGAATTTATAAGGCCAAGCCTGAAATATGTGTGTCCGAGTCTCCTATCAAAAGTTACAGCTGTCTTTATGGACTTGGTGAAAATCGCTTTATTTCAAGCGAGACAGTGCGTTTTCGCCTGAAACACATTATGGGTTTTCATTTTGTGAATAACTTGAAAATCTTAGCTCAAACAGCTGCAAAACCTATTTCCCCAGCATGGAAATGTTGAATTTATAAGGCCAAGCCTGAAATATGTGTGTCCGAGTCTCCTATCAAAAGTTACAGCTGTCTTTATGGACTTGGTGAAAATCGCCTTTATTTTATTTCGGCGAGACAGTGCATTTTCGCCTGAAACACATTATGGGTTTTCATTTTGTGAATAACTTGAAAATCTTAGCTCAAACAGCTGCAAAACCTATTTCCCCAGCATGGAAATGTTGAATTTATAAGGCCAAGCCTGAAATATGTGTGTCCGAGTCTCCTATCAAAAGTTACAGCTGTCTTTATGGACTTGGTGAAAATCGCCTTTATTTCGGCTAGACAGTGCGCTTTCGCCTGAAACACATTATGGGTTTTCATTTTGTGAATAACTTGAAAATCTTAGCTCAAACAGCTGCAAAACCTATTTCCCAGCATGGAAATGTTGAATTTATAAGGCCAAGCCTGAAATATGTGTGTCCGAGTCTCCTATCAAAAGTTACAGCTGTCTTTATGGACTTGGTGAAAATCGCCTTATTTCGGCGAGACAGTGCGTTTCTCGCCTGAAACACATTATGGGTTTTCATTTTGTGAATAACTTGAAAATCTTAGCTCAAACAGCTGCAAAACCTATTTCCCAGCATGGAAATGTTGAATTTATAAGGCCAAGCCTGAAATATGTGTGTCCGAGTCTCCTATCAAAAGTTACAGCTGTCTTTATGGACTTGGTGAAAATCGCCTTTATTTCGGCGAGACAGTGAGTTCTCGCCTGAAACACATTATGGGTTTTCATTTTGTGAATAACTTGAAAATCTTAGCTCAAACAGCTGCAAAACCTATTTCCCCAGCATGGAAATGTTGAATTTATAAGGCCAAGCCTGAAATATGTGTGTCCGAGTCTCCTATCAAAAGTTACAGCTGTCTTTATGGACTTGGTGAAAATCGCTTTATTTCGGCGAGACAGTGTGTTTCTCGCCTGAAACACATTATGGGTTTTCATTTTGTGAATAACTTGAAAATCTTAGCTCAAACAGCTGCAAAACCTATTTCCCCAGCATGGAAATGTTGAATTTATAAGGCCAAGCCTGAAATATGTGTGTCCGAGTCTCCTATCAAAAGTTACAGCTGTCTTTATGGACTTGGTGAAAATCGCCTTTATTTCGGCGAGACAGCGTTTTTCGCCTGAAACACATTATGGGTTTTCATTTTGTGAATAACTTGAAAATCTTAGCTCAAACAGCTGCAAAACCTATTTCCCCAGCATGGAAATGTTGAATTTATATAAGGCCAAGCCTGAAATATGTGTGTCCGAGTCTCCTATCAAAAGTTACAGCTGTCTTTATGGACTTGGTGAAAATCGCTTTATTTCGGCGAGACAGTGCATTTGAATGGAGTTCTCGCCTGAAACACATTATGGGTTTTCATTTTGTGAATAACTTGAAAATCTTAGCTCAAACAGCTGCAAAACCTATTTCCCCAGCATGGAAATGTTGAATTTATAAGGCCAAGCCTGAAATATGTGTGTCCGAGTCTCCTATCAAAAGTTACAGCTGTCTTTATGGACTTGTGTGAAAATCGCTTTATTTCGGCGAGACAGTGCGTTCTCGCCTGAAACACATTATGGGTTTTCATTTTGTGAATAACTTGAAAATCTTAGCTCAAACAGCTGCAAAACCTATTTCCCCAGCATGGAAATGTTGAATTTATAAGGCCAAGCCTGAAATATGTGTGTCCGAGTCTCCTATCAAAAGTTACAGCTGTCTTTATGGACTTGGTGAAAATCGCTTTATTCGGCGAGACAGTGAGACAGTGCGTTTTTCGCCTGAAACACATTATGGGTTTTCATTTTGTGAATAACTTGAAAATCTTAGCTCAAACAGCTGCAAAACCTATTTCCCCAGCATGGAAATGTTGAATTTATAAGGCCAAGCCTGAAATATGTGTGTCCGAGTCTCCTATCAAAAGTTACAGCTGTCTTTATGGACTTGGTGAAAATCGCCTTTATTTCGGCGAGACAGTGCGCTTTCGCCTGAAACACATTATGGGTTTTCATTTTGTGAATAACTTGAAAATCTTAGCTCAAACAGCTGCAAAACCTATTTCCCCAGCATGGAAATGTTGAATTTATAAGGCCAAGCCTGAAATATGTGTGTCCGAGTCTCCTATCAAAAGTTACAGCTGTCTTTATGGACTTGGTGAAAATCGCCTTTATTTCGGCGAGACAGTGTTCTCGCCTGAAACACATTATGGGTTTTCATTTTGTGAATAACTTGAAAATCTTAGCTCAAACAGCTGCAAAACCTATTTCCCAGCATGGAAATGTTGAATTTATAAGGCCAAGCCTGAAAATGTGTGTCCGAGTCTCCTATCAAAAGTTACAGCTGTCTTTATGGACTTGGTGAAAATCGCTTTATTTCGGCGAGACAGTGTTTCTCGCCTGAAACACATTATGGGTTTTCATTTTGTGAATAACTTGAAAATCTTAGCTCAAACAGCTGCAAAACCTATTTCCCAGCATGGAAATGTTGAATTTATAAGGCCAAGCCTGAAATATGTGTGTCCGAGTCTCCTATCAAAAGTTACAGCTGTCTTTATGGACTTGGTGAAAATCGCCTTTATTTCGGCGTAGACAGTGCGTTTCTCGCCTGAAACACATTATGGGTTTTCATTTTGTGAATAACTTGAAAATCTTAGCTCAAACAGCTGCAAAACCTATTTCCCCAGCATGGAAATGTTGAATTTATAAGGCCAAGCCTGAAATATGTGTGTCCGAGTCTCCTATCAAAAGTTACAGCTGTCTTTATGGACTTGGTGAAAATCGCTTTATTTCGAGCAGAGACAGTGCATTTCTGGAGTTCTGAAACACATTATGGGTTTTCATTTTGTGAATAACTTGAAAATCTTAGCTCAAACAGCTGCAAAACCTATTTCCCCAGCATGGAAATGTTGAATTTATAAGGCCAAGCCTGAAATATGTGTGTCCGAGTCTCCTATCAAAAGTTACAGCTGTCTTTATGGACTTGGTGAAAATCGCCTTTATTTCGCGAGACAGTGCTTTGCTCGCCTGAAACACATTATGGGTTTTCATTTTGTGAATAACTTGAAAATCTTAGCTCAAACAGCTGCAAAACCTATTTCCCAGCATGGAAATGTTGAATTTATAAGGCCAAGCCTGAAATATGTGTGTCCGAGTCTCCTATCAAAAGTTACAGCTGTCTTTATGGACTTGGTGAAAATCGCTTTATTTCGGCGAGACAGTGCGTTTTCGCCTGAAACACATTATGGGTTTTCATTTTGTGAATAACTTGAAAATCTTAGCTCAAACAGCTGCAAAACCTATTTCCCCAGCATGGAAATGTTGAATTTATAAGGCCAAGCCTGAAATATGTGTGTCCGAGTCTCCTATCAAAAGTTACAGCTGTCTTTATGGACTTGGTGAAAATCGCCTTTATTTCGCGAGACGCGAGACAGTGTTTCTCGCCTGAAACACATTATGGGTTTTCATTTTGTGAATAACTTGAAAATCTTAGCTCAAACAGCTGCAAAACCTATTTCCCCAGCATGGAAATGTTGAATTTATAAGGCCAAGCCTGAAATATGTGTGTCCGAGTCTCCTATCAAAAGTTACAGCTGTCTTTATGGACTTGGTGAAAATCGCCTTTATTTCGGCGAGACAGTGCGTTTTCGCCTGAAACACATTATGGGTTTTCATTTTGTGAATAACTTGAAAATCTTAGCTCAAACAGCTGCAAAACCTATTTCCCCAGCATGGAAATGTTGAATTTATAAGGCCAAGCCTGAAATATGTGTGTCCGAGTCTCCTATCAAAAGTTACAGCTGTCTTTATGGACTTGGTGAAAATCGCCTTTATTTCGCGAGACAGTGCATTTTCGCCTGAAACACATTATGGGTTTTCATTTTGTGAATAACTTGAAAATCTTAGCTCAAACAGCTGCAAAACCTATTTCCCCAGCATGGAAATGTTGAATTTATAAGGCCAAGCCTGAAATATGTGTGTCCGAGTCTCCTATCAAAAGTTACAGCTGTCTTTATGGACTTGGTGAAAATCGCCTTTATTTC
The DNA here is from genome assembly GCF_013358895.1 of Oreochromis aureus. Taxonomy (NCBI): domain Eukaryota; kingdom Metazoa; phylum Chordata; class Actinopteri; order Cichliformes; family Cichlidae; genus Oreochromis; species Oreochromis aureus. The sequence continues at coordinate 43,274 of NW_024108992.1, read as the reverse complement.
GGCGAGACAGTGCGTTTCTCGCCTGAAACACATTATGGGTTTTCATTTTGTGAATAACTTGAAAATCTTAGCTCAAACAGCTGCAAAACCTATTTCCCCAGCATGGAAATGTTGAATTTATAAGGCCAAGCCTGAAATATGTGTGTCCGAGTCTCCTATCAAAAGTTACAGCTGTCTTTATGGACTTGGTGAAAATCGCTTTATTTCGGCGAGACAGTGCGTTTCTCGCCTGAAACACATTATGGGTTTTCATTTTGTGAATAACTTGAAAATCTTAGCTCAAACAGCTGCAAAACCTATTTCCCAGCATGGAAATGTTGAATTTATAAGGCCAAGCCTGAAATATGTGTGTCCGAGTCTCCTATCAAAAGTTACAGCTGTCTTTATGGACTTGGTGAAAATCGCTTTATTTCGCGAGACAGTGCGTTTCTCGCCTGAAACACATTATGGGTTTTCATTTTGTGAATAACTTGAAAATCTTAGCTCAAACAGCTGCAAAACCTATTTCCCCAGCATGGAAATGTTGAATTTATAAGGCCAAGCCTGAAATATGTGTGTCCGAGTCTCCTATCAAAAGTTACAGCTGTCTTTATGGACTTGGTGAAAATCGCTTATTTTCGGCGAGACAGTGCGAATTTCTCGCCTGAAACACATTATGGGTTTTCATTTTGTGAATAACTTGAAAATCTAGCTCAAACAGCTGCAAAACCTATTTCCCCAGCATGGAAATGTTGAATTTATAAGGCCAAGCCTGAAATATGTGTGTCCGAGTCTCCTATCAAAAGTTACAGCTGTCTTTATGGACTTGGTGAAAATCGCTTTATTTCGGCGAGACAGTGCGTTTCTCGCCTGAAACACATTATGGGTTTTCATTTTGTGAATAACTTGAAAATCTTAGCTCAAACAGCTGCAAAACCTATTTCCCAGCATGGAAATGTTGAATTTATAAGGCCAAGCCTGAAATATGTGTGTCCGAGTCTCCTATCAAAAGTTACAGCTGTCTTTATGGACTTGGTGAAAATCGCTTTATTTTCAGGCGAGACAGTGCGTTTTCGCCTGAAACACATTATGGGTTTTCATTTTGTGAATAACTTGAAAATCTTAGCTCAAACAGCTGCAAAACCTATTTCCCCAGCATGGAAATGTTGAATTTATAAGGCCAAGCCTGAAATATGTGTGTCCGAGTCCCCTATCAAAAGTTACAGCTGTCTTTATGGACTTGGTGAAAATCGCTTTATTTCGCGAGACAGTGCGCTTTCTCGCCTGAAACACATTATGGGTTTTCATTTTGTGAATAACTTGAAAATCTTAGCTCAAACAGCTGCAAAACCTATTTCCCCAGCATGGAAATGTTGAATTTATAAGGCCAAGCCTGAAATATGTGTGTCCGAGTCTCCTATCAAAAGTTACAGCTGTCTTTATGGACTTGGTGAAAATCGCCTTTATTTCGGCGAGACAGTGCGCTTTCGCCTGAAAACACATTATGGGTTTTCATTTTGTGAATAACTTGAAAATCTTAGCTCAAACAGCTGCAAAACCTATTTCCCCAGCATGGAAATGTTGAATTTATAAGGCCAAGCCTGAAATATGTGTGTCCGAGTCTCCTATCAAAAGTTACAGCTGTCTTTATGGACTTGGTGAAAATCGCTTTATTTCGGCGAGACAGTGCGTTTCTCGCCTGAAACACATTATGGGTTTTCATTTTGTGAATAACTTGAAAATCTTAGCTCAAACAGCTGCAAAACCTATTTCCCAGCATGGAAATGTTGAATTTATAAGGCCAAGCCTGAAATATGTGTGTCCGAGTCTCCTATCAAAAGTTACAGCTGTCTTTATGGACTTGGTGAAAATCGCTTTATTTCGCGAGAGACAGTGCATTTTCGCCTGAAACACATTATGGGTTTTCATTTTGTGAATAACTTGAAAATCTTAGCTCAAACAGCTGCAAAACCTATTCCCCAGCATGGAAATGTTGAATTTATAAGGCCAAGCCTGAAATATGTGTGTCCGAGTCTCCTATCAAAAGTTACAGCTGTCTTTATGGACTTGGTGAAAATCGCCTTTATTTCGGCGAGACAGCGTTTCTCGCCTGAAACACATTATGGGTTTTCATTTTGTGAATAACTTGAAAATCTTAGCTCAAACAGCTGCAAAACCTATTTCCCCAGCATGGAAATGTTGAATTTATAAGGCCAAGCCTGAAATATGTGTGTCCGAGTCTCCTATCAAAAGTTACAGCTGTCTTTATGGACTTGGTGAAAATCGCCTTTATTTCGGCGAGACAGTGCGTTCTCGCCTGAAACACATTATGGGTTTTCATTTTGTGAATAACTTGAAAATCTTAGCTCAAACAGCTGCAAAACCTATTTCCCCAGCATGGAAATGTTGAATTTATAAGGCCAAGCCTGAAATATGTGTGTCCGAGTCTCCTATCAAAAGTTACAGCTGTCTTTATGGACTTGGTGAAAATCGCTTTATTTCGGCGAGACAGTGTTTCTCGCCTGAAACACATTATGGGTTTTCATTTTGTGAATAACTTGAAAATCTTAGCTCAAACAGCTGCAAAACCTATTTCCCCAGCATGGAAATGTTGAATTTATAAGGCCAAGCCTGAAATATGTGTGTCCGAGTCTCCTATCAAAAGTTACAGCTGTCTTTATGGACTTGGTGAAAATCGCCTTTATTTCGGCGAGACAGTGCATTTCTCGCCTGAAACACATTATGGGTTTTCATTTTGTGAATAACTTGAAAATCTTAGCTCAAACAGCTGCAAAACCTATTTCCCCAGCATGGAAATGTTGAATTTATAAGGCCAAGCCTGAAATATGTGTGTCCGAGTCTCCTATCAAAAGTTACAGCTGTCTTTATGGACTTGGTGAAAATCGCTTTATTTCGGCGAGACAGTGTTTCTCGCCTGAAACACATTATGGGTTTTCATTTTGTGAATAACTTGAAAATCTTAGCTCAAACAGCTGCAAAACCTATTTCCCCAGCATGGAAATGTTGAATTTATAAGGCCAAGCCTGAAATATGTGTGTCCGAGTCTCCTATCAAAAGTTACAGCTGTCTTTATGGACTTGGTGAAAATCGCTTTATTTCGCGAGAGACAGTGCGTTTCTCGCCTGAAACACATTATGGGTTTTCATTTTGTGAATAACTTGAAAATCTTAGCTCAAACAGCTGCAAAACCTATTTCCCAGCATGGAAATGTTGAATTTATAAGGCCAAGCCTGAAAATGTGTGTCCGAGTCTCCTATCAAAAGTTACAGCTGTCTTTATGGACTTGGTGAAAATCGCTTTATTTCGGCGAGACAGTGCGCATTTTCGCCTGAAACACATTATGGGTTTTCATTTTGTGAATAACTTGAAAATCTTAGCTCAAACAGCTGCAAAACCTATTTCCCCAGCATGGAAATGTTGAATTTATAAGGCCAAGCCTGAAATATGTGTGTCCGAGTCTCCTATCAAAAGTTACAGCTGTCTTTATGGACTTGGTGAAAATCGCCTTTATTTCGGCGAGAGACAGTGCGTTTCTCGCCTGAAACACATTATGGGTTTTCATTTTGTGAATAACTTGAAAATCTTAGCTCAAACAGCTGCAAAACCTATTTCCCCAGCATGGAAATGTTGAATTTATAAGGCCAAGCCTGAAATATGTGTGTCCGAGTCTCCTATCAAAAGTTACAGCTGTCTTTATGGACTTGGTGAAAATCGCTTTATTTCGCGAGCGAGACAGTGCTTTTCGCCTGAAACACATTATGGGTTTTCATTTTGTGAATAACTTGAAAATCTTAGCTCAAACAGCTGCAAAACCTATTTCCCCAGCATGGAAATGTTGAATTTATAAGGCCAAGCCTGAAATATGTGTGTCCGAGTCTCCTATCAAAAGTTACAGCTGTCTTTATGGACTTGGTGAAAATCGCCTTTATTTCGGCGAGACAGTGCGTTTTCGCCTGAAACACATTATGGGTTTTCATTTTGTGAATAACTTGAAAATCTTAGCTCAAACAGCTGCAAAACCTATTTCCCCAGCATGGAAATGTTGAATTTATAAGGCCAAGCCTGAAATATGTGTGTCCGAGTCTCCTATCAAAAGTTACAGCTGTCTTTATGGACTTGGTGAAAATCGCTTTATTTCGGCGAGACAGTGTGTTTCTCGCCTGAAACACATTATGGGTTTTCATTTTGTGAATAACTTGAAAATCTTAGCTCAAACAGCTGCAAAACCTATTTCCCCAGCATGGAAATGTTGAATTTATAAGGCCAAGCCTGAAATATGTGTGTCCGAGTCTCCTATCAAAAGTTACAGCTGTCTTTATGGACTTGGTGAAAATCGCTTTATTTCGAGCGAGACAGTGCGTTTTCGCCTGAAACACATTATGGGTTTTCATTTTGTGAATAACTTGAAAATCTTAGCTCAAACAGCTGCAAAACCTATTTCCCCAGCATGGAAATGTTGAATTTATAAGGCCAAGCCTGAAATATGTGTGTCCGAGTCTCCTATCAAAAGTTACAGCTGTCTTTATGGACTTGGTGAAAATCGCCTTTATTTCGGCGAGAGACAGTGCTTTTTCGCCTGAAACACATTATGGGTTTTCATTTTGTGAATAACTTGAAAATCTTAGCTCAAACAGCTGCAAAACCTATTTCCCCAGCATGGAAATGTTGAATTTATAAGGCCAAGCCTGAAATATGTGTGTCCGAGTCTCCTATCAAAAGTTACAGCTGTCTTTATGGACTTGGTGAAAATCGCTTTATTTCGCGAGACAGTGCTTTCTCGCTATTACATTTCTCGCCTGAAACACATTATGGGTTTTCATTTTGTGAATAACTTGAAAATCTTAGCTCAAACAGCTGCAAAACCTATTTCCCCAGCATGGAAATGTTGAATTTATAAGGCCAAGCCTGAAATATGTGTGTCCGAGTCTCCTATCAAAAGTTACAGCTGTCTTTATGGACTTGGTGAAAATCGCCTTTATTTCGGCGAGACAGTGCGTTTTCGCCTGAAACACATTATGGGTTTTCATTTTGTGAATAACTTGAAAATCTTAGCTCAAACAGCTGCAAAACCTATTTCCCCAGCATGGAAATGTTGAATTTATAAGGCCAAGCCTGAAATATGTGTGTCCGAGTCTCCTATCAAAAGTTACAGCTGTCTTTATGGGACTTGGTGAAAATCGCCTTTATTTCGGCGAGACAGTGCGTTCTCGCCTGAAACACATTATGGGTTTTCATTTTGTGAATAACTTGAAAATCTTAGCTCAAACAGCTGCAAAACCTATTTCCCCAGCATGGAAATGTTGAATTTATAAGGCCAAGCCTGAAATATGTGTGTCCGAGTCTCCTATCAAAAGTTACAGCTGTCTTTATGGACTTGGTGAAAATCGCCTTTATTTCGGCGAGACAGTGCGCTTTCGCCTGAAACACATTATGGGTTTTCATTTTGTGAATAACTTGAAAATCTTAGCTCAAACAGCTGCAAAACCTATTTCCCCAGCATGGAAATGTTGAATTTATAAGGCCAAGCCTGAAATATGTGTGTCCGAGTCTCCTATCAAAAGTTACAGCTGTCTTTATGGACTTGGTGAAAATCGCTTTATTTCGGGCGAGACAGTGCTTTCGCCTGAAACACATTATGGGTTTTCATTTTGTGAATAACTTGAAAATCTTAGCTCAAACAGCTGCAAAACCTATTTCCCCAGCATGGAAATGTTGAATTTATAAGGCCAAGCCTGAAATATGTGTGTCCGAGTCTCCTATCAAAAGTTACAGCTGTCTTTATGGACTTGGTGAAAATCGCCTTTATTTCGGCGAGACAGTGCGTTTTCGCCTGAAACACATTATGGGTTTTCATTTTGTGAATAACTTGAAAATCTTAGCTCAAACAGCTGCAAAACCTATTTCCCCAGCATGGAAATGTTGAATTTATAAGGCCAAGCCTGAAATATGTGTGTCCGAGTCTCCTATCAAAAGTTACAGCTGTCTTTATGGACTTGGTGAAAATCGCCTTTATTTCGGCGAGACAGTGCGCTTTCGCCTGAAACACATTATGGGTTTTCATTTTGTGAATAACTTGAAAATCTTAGCTCAAACAGCTGCAAAACCTATTCCCCAGCATGGAAATGTTGAATTTATAAGGCCAAGCCTGAAATTGTGTGTCCGAGTCTCCTATCAAAAGTTACAGCTGTCTTTATGGACTTGGTGAAAATCGCCTTATTTCGGCGAGACAGTGCGCTATTTTCGCCTGAAACACATTATGGGTTTTCATTTTGTGAATAACTTGAAAATCTTAGCTCAAACAGCTGCAAAACCTATTTCCCCAGCATGGAAATGTTGAATTTATAAGGCCAAGCCTGAAAATGTGTGTCCGAGTCTCCTATCAAAAGTTACAGCTGTCTTTATGGACTTGGTGAAAATCGCTTTATTTCGGCGAGACACAGTTTGCGCTCGCCTGAAACACATTATGGGTTTTCATTTTTGAATAACTTGAAAATCTTAGCTCAAACAGCTGCAAAACCTATTTCCCCAGCATGGAAATGTTGAATTTATAAGGCCAAGCCTGAAATATGTGTGTCCGAGTCTCCTATCAAAAGTTACAGCTGTCTTTATGGACTTGGTGAAAATCGCTTTATTTCGCGAGAGACAGTGCATTTCGCCTGAAACACATTATGGGTTTTCATTTTGTGAATAACTTGAAAATCTTAGCTCAAACAGCAAAAAAACCTATTTCCCAGCATGGAAATGCTGAAATTTATAAGGCCAAGCCTGAAATATGTGTGTCCGAGTCTCCTCATCAAAAGTTACAGCTGTCTTTATGGACTTGGTGAAAATCGCCTTTATTTCGGCGAGACAGTGCGTTTTCGCCTGAAACACATTATGGGTTTTCATTTTGTGAATAACTTGAAAATCTTAGCTCAAACAGCAAACCTATTTCCCCAGCATGGAAATGTTGAATTTATAAGGCCAAGCCTGAAATATGTGTGTCCGAGTCTCCTATCAAAAGTTACAGCTGTCTTTATGGACTTGGTGAAAATCGCTTTATTTCGGCGAGAGACAGCGTTTCTCGCCTGAAACACATTATGGGTTTTCATTTTGTGAATAACTTGAAAATCTTAGCTCAAACAGCTGCAAAACCTATTTCCCCAGCATGGAAATGTTGAATTTATAAGGCCAAGCCTGAAATATGTGTGTCCGAGTCTCCTATCAAAAGTTACAGCTGTCTTTATGGACTTGTGAAAATCGCCTTTATTTCGGCGAGACAGTGCGCTCGCTTCTGAAACACATTATGGGTTTTCATTTTGTGAATAACTTGAAAATCTTAGCTCAAACAGCTGCAAAACCTATTTCCCCAGCATGGAAATGTTGAATTTATAAGGCCAAGCCTGAAATATGTGTCCGAGTCTCCTATCAAAAGTTACAGCTGTCTTTATGGACTTGGTGAAAATCGCTTTATTTTCGCGAGACAGTGCGTTTTCGCCTGAAACACATTATGGGTTTTCATTTTGTGAATAACTTGAAAATCTTAGCTCAAACAGCTGCAAACCTATTTCCCCAGCATGGAAATGTTGAATTTATAAGGCCAAGCCTGAAATATGTGTGTCCGAGTCTCCTATCAAAAGTTACAGCTGTCTTTATGGACTTGGTGAAAATCGCCTTTATTTCGGCGAGACAGTGCGTTTCTCGCCTGAAACACATTATGGGTTTTCATTTTGTGAATAACTTGAAAATCTTAGCTCAAACAGCTGCAAAACCTATTTCCCCAGCATGGAAATGTTGAATTTATAAGGCCAAGCCTGAAATATGTGTGTCCGAGTCTCCTATCAAAAGTTACAGCTGTCTTTATGGACTTGGTGAAAATCGCTTTATTTCGGCGAGACAGTGCGTTTTCGCTATTAGACAGAATGGAGTTCTCGCCTGAAACACATTATGGGTTTTCATTTTGTGAATAACTTGAAAATCTTAGCTCAAACAGCTGCAAAACCTATTTCAGCCCAGCATGGAAATGTTGAATTTATAAGGCCAAGCCTGAAATATGTGTGTCCGAGTCTCCTATCAAAAGTTACAGCTGTCTTTATGGACTTGGTGAAAATCGCTTTATTTCAAGCGAGACAGTGCGCTTTCGCCTGAAACACATTATGGGTTTTCATTTTGTGAATAACTTGAAAATCTTAGCTCAAACAGCTGCAAAACCTATTTCCCCAGCATGGAAATGTTGAATTTATAAGGCCAAGCCTGAAATATGTGTGCCGAGTCTCCTATCAAAAGTTACAGCTGTCTTTATGGACTTGGTGAAAATCGCCTTTATTTCATGTGTGTCCGAGCGAGACAGTGCATTTGAAAATCGCCTTTATTTCTCGCCTGAAACACATTATGGGTTTTCATTTTGTGAATAACTTGAAAATCTAGCTCAAACAGCTGCAAAACCTATTTCCCCATGGAAATGTTGAATTTATAAGGCCAAGCCTGAAATATGTGTGTCCGAGTCTCCTATCAAAAGTTACAGCTGTCTTTATGGACTTGGTGAAAATCGCTTATTTCGCGAGGCGAGACAGTGCGTTTCTCGCCTGAAACACATTATGGGTTTTCATTTTGTGAATAACTTGAAAATCTTAGCTCAAACAGCTGCAAACCTATTTCCCAGCATGGAAATGTTGAATTTATAAGGCCAAGCCTGAAATATGTGTGTCCGAGTCTCCTATCAAAAGTTACAGCTGTCTTTATGGACTTGGTGAAAATCGCTTTATTTCGGCGAGACAGTGCGCATTATTTCGCTATTACATGCATTTGTCTCCTATCAAAAGTTACAGCTGTCTTTATGGACTTCTCGCCTGAAACACATTATGGGTTTTCATTTTGTGAATAACTTGAAAATCTTAGCTCAAACAGCTGCAAACCTATTTCCCCAGCATGGAAATGTTGAATTTATAAGGCCAAGCCTGAAATATGTGTGTCCGAGTCTCCTATCAAAAGTTACAGCTGTCTTTATGGACTTGGTGAAAATCGCCTTTATTTCGGCGAGACAGTGCTTTCGCCTGAAACACATTATGGGTTTTCATTTTGTGAATAACTTGAAAATCTTAGCTCAAACAGCTGCAAAACCTATTTCCCCAGCATGGAAATGTTGAATTTATAAGGCCAAGCCTGAAATATGTGTGTCCGAGTCTCCTATCAAAAGTTACAGCTGTCTTTATGGACTTGGTGAAAATCGCCTTTATTTCGGCGAGAGACAGTGTTTTCTCGCCTTGAAACACATTATGGGTTTTCATTTTGTGAATAACTTGAAAATCTTAGCTCAAACAGCTAAAAACCTATTTCCCCAGCATGGAAATGTTGAATTTATAAGGCCAAGCCTGAAATATGTGTGTCCGAGTCTCCTATCAAAAGTTACAGCTGTCTTTGGACTTGGTGAAAATCGCCTTTATTTCGGCGAGACAGTGCGTTTCTCGCCTGAAACACATTATGGGTTTTCATTTTGTGAATAACTTGAAAATCTTAGCTCAAACAGCTGCAAAACCTATTTCCCCAGCATGGAAATGTTGAATTTATAAGGCCAAGCCTGAAATATGTGTGTCCGAGTCTCCTATCAAAAGTTACAGCTGTCTTTATGGACTTATGGACTTGGTGAAAATCTTTATTTTTCATTAGACAGTGCGTTTCTCGCCTGAAACACATTATGGGTTTTCATTTTGTGAATAACTTGAAAATCTTAGCTCAAACAGCTGCAAAACCTATTTCCCCAGCATGGAAATGTTGAATTTATAAGGCCAAGCCTGAAATATGTGTGTCCGAGTCTCCTATCAAAAGTTACAGCTGTCTTTATGGACTTGGTGAAAATCGCTTTTTCGGCGAGACAGGCGAGACAGTGCGTTTCGCCTGAAACACATTATGGGTTTTCATTTTGTGAATAACTTGAAAATCTTAGCTCAAACAGCTGCAAAACCTATTTCCCCAGCATGGAAATGTTGAATTTATAAGGCCAAGCCTGAAATATGTGTGTCCGAGTCTCCTATCAAAAGTTACAGCTGTCTTTATGGACTTGGTGAAAATCGCCTTTATTTCGGTTTTTTTTGTGAATAAGAGACAGCTGTTCTCGCCTGAAACACATTATGGGTTTTCATTTTGTGAATAACTTGAAAATCTTAGCTCAAACAGCTGCAAAACCTATTTCCCAGCATGGAAATGTTGAATTTATAAGGCCAAGCCTGAAATATGTGTGTCCGAGTCTCCTATCAAAAGTTACAGCTGTCTTTATGGACTTGGTGAAAATCGCTTTTTTTCGGCGAGACAGTGCGTTTCTCGCCTGAAACACATTATGGGTTTTCATTTTGTGAATAACTTGAAAATCTTAGCTCAAACAGCTGCAAAACCTATTTCCCCAGCATGGAAATGTTGAATTTATAAGGCCAAGCCTGAAATATGTGTGTCCGAGTCTCCTATCAAAAGTTACAGCTGTCTTTATGGACTTGGTGAAAATCGCTTTATTTCGCGAGACAGCGCTTTTCGCTCGCCTGAAACACATTATGGGTTTTCATTTTGTGAATAACTTGAAAATCTTAGCTCAAACAGCTGCAAAACCTATTTCCCCAGCATGGAAATGTTGAATTTTATAAGGCCAAGCCTGAAATATGTGTGTCCGAGTCTCCTATCAAAAGTTACAGCTGTCACATTATGGGTTTTATGGACTTTGAGTGCAAAAATCGCCTTATTTCGGCGAGACAGTGTGTCCGAGTTCGCTATCAAAAGTTTGTCGCTTGGTGAAATCGCCTTTGAAACACATTATGGGTTTTCATTTTGTGAATAACTTGAAAATCTTAGCTCAAACAGCTGCAAAACCTATTTCCCCAGCATGGAAATGTTGAATTTATAAGGCCAAGCCTGAAATATGTGTGTCCGAGTCTCCTATCAAAAGTTACAGCTGTCTTTATGGACTTGGTCCTTTATTTCGGCGAGACAGTGCGTTTCTCGCCTGAAACACATTATGGGTTTTCATTTTGTGAATAACTTGAAAATCTTAGCTCAAACAGCTGCAAAACCTATTTCCCCAGCATGGAAATGTTGAATTTATAAGGCCAAGCCTGAAATATGTGTGTCCGAGTCTCCTATCAAAAGTTACAGCTGTCTTTATGGACTTGGTGAAAATCGCCTTTATTTCAAGAGAGACAGTGCGCCTGAAAGTTCTCGCCTGAAACACATTATGGGTTTTCATTTTGTGAATAACTTGAAAATCTTAGCTCAAACAGCTGCAAAACCTATTTCCCCAGCATGGAAATGTTGAATTTATAAGGCCAAGCCTGAAATATGTGTGTCCGAGTCTCCTATCAAAAGTTACAGCTGTCTTTATGGACTTGGTGAAAATCGCCTTTATTTCGGCGAGACAGTGCGCATTTCTCGCCTGAAACACATTATGGGTTTTCATTTTGTGAATAACTTGAAAATCTAGCTCAAACAGCTGCAAAACCTATTTCCCCAGCATGGAAATGTTGAATTTATAAGGCCAAGCCTGAAATATGTGTGTCCGAGTCTCCTATCAAAAGTTACAGCTGTCTTTATGGACTTGGTGAAATCGCGCTTTATTTCGGCGAGAGACAGTGCTTTCGCCTGAAACACATTATGGGTTTTCATTTTGTGAATAACTTGAAAATCTTAGCTCAAACAGCTGCAAAACCTATTTCCCCAGCATGGAAATGTTGAATTTATAAGGCCAAGCCTGAAATATGTGTGTCCGAGTCTCCTATCAAAAGTTACAGCTGTCTTTATGGACTTGGTGAAAATCGCCTTTATTTCGGCGAGACAGTGTTGAATTTTTCGCCTGAAACACATTATGGGTTTTCATTTTGTGAATAACTTGAAAATCTTAGCTCAAACAGCTGCAAAACCTATTTCCCCAGCATGGAAATGTTGAATTTATAAGGCCAAGCCTGAAATATGTGTGTCCGAGTCTCCTATCAAAAGTTACAGCTGTCTTTATGGACTTGGTGAAAATCGCTTTATTTGGACTGGTGAGACGGCGAGACAGTGTTTTCGCCTGAAACACATTATGGGTTTTCATTTTGTGAATAACTTGAAAATCTTAGCTCAAACAGCTGCAAAACCTATTTCCCCAGCATGGAAATGTTGAATTTATAAGGCCAAGCCTGAAATATGTGTGTCCGAGTCTCCTATCAAAAGTTACAGCTGTCTTTATGGACTTGGTGAAAATCGCTTTATTTCGGCGAGACAGCTTTCGCTATTACATGCATTTGAATCGCCTGAAACACATTATGGGTTTTCATTTTGTGAATAACTTGAAAATCTTAGCTCAAACAGCTGCAAAACCTATTTCCCCAGCATGGAAATGTTGAATTTATAAGGCCAAGCCTGAAATATGTGTGTCCGAGTCTCCTATCAAAAGTTACAGCTGTCTTTATGGACTTGGTGAAAATCGCTTTATTTCAGCGAGACAGTGCGTTTCTCGCCTGAAACACATTATGGGTTTTCATTTTGTGAATAACTTGAAAATCTTAGCTCAAACAGCTGCAAAACCTATTTCCCCAGCATGGAAATGTTGAATTTATAAGGCCAAGCCTGAAATATGTGTGTCCGAGTCTCCTATCAAAAGTTACAGCTGTCTTTATGGACTTGGTGAAAATCGCTTTATTTCGCGAGACAGTGCGTTTCTCGCCTGAAACACATTATGGGTTTTCATTTTGTGAATAACTTGAAAATCTTAGCTCAAACAGCTGCAAAACCTATTTCCCCAGCATGGAAATGTTGAATTTATAAGGCCAAGCCTGAAATATGTGTGTCCGAGTCTCCTATCAAAAGTTACAGCTGTCTTTATGGACTTGGTGAAAATCGCCTTTATTTCGGCGAGACATTATGTGTTTTCATTTATGGGTTTTCATTTTGTGAATAACTTGAAAATCTTAGCTCAAACAGCTGCAAAATTATTTTCAGCATGGAAATTGAATTTATAAGGCCACTTGAAAAATGTGTAGCTCAAACAGCTATCAAAACCTATTTGTTTATGGCATGGAAATGCTTTATTTTTAGACAAGTTTCAAGCCTGAAACATTATGTGTTTCATTTTGTGAATAACTTGAAAATCTTATCAAACAGCAAAACAGCAGCATGGAAATGTTGAATTTATAAGGCCAAGCCTGAAATATGTGTCCGAGTCTCCTATCAAAAGTTACAGCTGTCTTTATGGACTTGGTGAAATCGCCTTTATTCGGCGAGACAGTAGACAGTGTTTTCGCCTGAAACACATTATGGGTTTTCATTTTGTGAATAACTTGAAAATCTTAGCTCAAACAGCTGCAAAACCTATTTCCCAGCATGGAAATGTTGAATTTATAAGGCCAAGCCTGAAATATGTGTGTCCGAGTCTCCTATCAAAAGTTACAGCTGTCTTTATGGACTTGGTGAAAATCGCTTTATTTCGGCGAGACAGACAGTGTTTTCTCGCCTGAAACACATTATGGGTTTTCATTTTGTGAATAACTTGAAAATCTTAGCTCAAACAGCTGCAAAACCTATTTCCCCAGCATGGAAATGTTGAATTTATAAGGCCAAGCCTGAAATATGTGTGTCCGAGAGTCTCCTATCAAAAGTTACAGCTGTCTTTATGGACTTGGTGAAATCGCTTTAGTATTTTCGCAGACAGACAGTGAGTTTTCGCCTGAAACACATTATGGGTTTTCATTTTGTGAATAACTTGAAAATCTTAGCTCAAACAGCTGCAAAACCTATTTCCCCAGCATGGAAATGTTGAATTTATAAGGCCAAGCCTGAAATATGTGTGTCCGAGTCTCCTATCAAAAGTTACAGCTGTCTTTATGGACTTGGTGAAAATCGCTTTATTTCGGCGAGACAGTGTCGCTTTCGCCTGAAACACATTATGGGTTTTCATTTTGTGAATAACTTGAAAATCTTAGCTCAAACAGCTGCAAAACCTATTTCCCCAGCATGGAAATGTTGAATTTATAAGGCCAAGCTGAAATGAAATATGTGTGTCCGAGTCTCCTATCAAAAGTTACAGCTGTCTTTATGGACTTGGTGAAATCGCTTTATTTCATGGGCGAGACAGTGTTTCTCGCTATTCGCCTGAAACACATTATGGGTTTTCATTTTGTGAATAACTTGAAAATCTTAGCTCAAACAGCTGCAAAACCTATTTCCCCAGCATGGAAATGTTGAATTTATAAGGCCAAGCCTGAAATATGTGTGTCCGAGTCTCCTATCAAAAGTTACAGCTGTCTTTATGGACTTGGTGAAAATCGCTTTATTTCGGCGAGACAGTGCGTTTCGCGCCTGAAACACATTATGGGTTTTCATTTTGTGAATAACTTGAAAATCTTAGCTCAAACAGCAAAACCTATTTCCCCAGCATGGAAATGTTGAATTTATAAGGCCAAGCCTGAAATATGTGTGTCCGAGTCTCCTATCAAAAGTTACAGCTGTCTTTATGGACTTGGTGAAAATCGCCTTTATTTCGGCGAGACAGTGCGTTTTCGCCTGAAACACATTATGGGTTTTCATTTTGTGAATAACTTGAAAATCTTAGCTCAAACAGCTGCAAAACCTATTTCCCCAGCATGGAAATGTTGAATTTATAAGGCCAAGCCTGAAATATGTGTGTCCGAGTCTCCTATCAAAAGTTACAGCTGTCTTTATGGACTTGGTGAAAATCGCTTTATTTCGGCGAGACAGTGCGTTTCTCGCCTGAAACACATTATGGGTTTTCATTTTTGAATAACTTGGTTTAGCTCGCAGCTGAAACACATTATGGGTTTTCATTTTGTGAATAACTTGAAAATCTTAGCTCAAACAGCTGCAAAACCTATTTCCCCAGCATGGAAATGTTGAATTTTATAAGGCCAAGCCTGAAATATGTGTGTCCGAGTCTCCTATCAAAAGTTACAGCTGTCTTTATGGACTTGGTGAAAATCGAATTTTTATTTCAAGCCTGAGACATGTGTGTCCGAGTCTCCTATCAAAAGTTACAGAAACTTGAAAATCTTAGTCTCAAACAGCTTTCATTTGAATGGAGTGTCCGAGTCTCCTATCAAAAGTTACAGCTGTTTCGCCTGAAACACATTATGGGTTTTCATTTTGTGAATAACTTGAAAATCTTAGCTCAAACAGCTGCAAAACCTATTTCCCCAGCATGGAAATGTTGAATTTATAAGGCCAAGCCTGAAATATGTGTGTCCGAGTCTCCTATCAAAAGTTACAGCTGTCTTTATGGACTTGGTGAAAATCGCTTATTTTTCGAGACAGTGAGACAGTGCCTGAAACACATTATGGGTTTTCATTTTGTGAATAACTTGAAAATCTTAGCTCAAACAGCTGCAAAACCTATTTCCCCAGCATGGAAAATGTTGAATTTATAAGGCCAAGCCTGAAATATGTGTGTCCGAGTCTCCTATCAAAAGTTACAGCTGTCTTTATGGACTTGGTGAAAATCGCTTTATTATTTCGGGCGAGACAGTGTTTCGCCTGAAACACATTATGGGTTTTCATTTTGTGAATAACTTGAAAATTTAGCTCAAACTGCAAAAACACATTATGGAAATTTGAATTTTGTGAATGAAACTTGAAAATCTTAGCTCAAACAGCAACTATTTCCCCTATTTTTCAGCATGGAAATGTTGAATTTATAAGGCCAAGCCTGAAAAATATGTGTGTTTCAGTCTCCTATTGAAAATCTTAGCTCAAACAGCTGCAGCTGTCTTTGGAAATGTTGAAAATCGCCTGAAATATGTGTTCCGAGTCGAGATCAAAAGTTACAGCTGTCTTTATGGACTTGGTGAAAATCGCTTTATTTGGCGAGACAGCGTTTCTCGCCTGAAACACATTATGGGTTTTCATTTTGTGAATAACTTGAAAATCTTAGCTCAAACAGCTGCAAAACCTATTTCCCCAGCATGGAAATGTTGAATTTATAAGGCCAAGCCTGAAATATGTGTGTCCGAGTCTCCTATCAAAAGTTACAGCTGTCTTTATGGACTTGGTGAAAATCGCTTTATTTCGCGACAGAGACAGTGCGTTTCTCGCCTGAAACACATTATGGGTTTTCATTTTGTGAATAACTTGAAAATCTTAGCTCAAACAGCTGCAAAACCTATTTCCCCAGCATGGAAATGTTGAATTTATAAGGCCAAGCCTGAAATATGTGTGTCCGAGTCTCCTATCAAAAGTTACAGCTGTCTTTATGGACTTGGTGAAAATCGCCTTTATTTTCGCGAGAGAGTGCATGAAATGTTTCGCCTGAAACACATTATGGGTTTTCATTTTGTGAATAACTTGAAAATCTTAGCTCAAACAGCTGCAAAACCTATTTCCCCAGCATGGAAATGTTGAATTTATAAGGCCAAGCCTGAAATATGTGTGTCCGAGTCTCCTATCAAAAGTTACAGCTGTCTTTATGGACTTGGTGAAAATCGCCTTTATTTCGGGCGAGACAGTGTTTCTCGCCTGAAACACATTATGGGTTTTCATTTTGTGAATAACTTGAAAATCTTAGCTCAAACAGCTGCAAAACCTATTTCCCCAGCATGGAAATGTTGAATTTATAAGGCCAAGCCTGAAATATGTGTGTCCGAGTCTCCTATCAAAAGTTACAGCTGTCTTTATGGACTTGGTGAAAATCGCGCTTTATTTCGCGCGAGACAGTGTTTTCGCCTGAAACACATTATGGGTTTTCATTTGGGTGAATAACTTGAAAATCTTAGCTCAAACAGCTGCAAAACCTATTTCCCCAGCATGGAAATGTTGAATTTATAAGAATAAGCTTGAAAATGTTAGCTCAAACAGCTATCAAAAGTTACTATTTCCCCAGCATGGAAATGTTGATTTCGATGAGATAAGGCCAAGCCTGAAAAATATGGGTTTTCATTTTGTGAATAACTTGAAAATCCTATCAAACAGTTACAAAGCTATTTCTTTATGAAATGTTGAATTTATAAGGCCAAGCCTGAAATATGTGTGTCCGAGTCTCCGATCAAAAGTTACAGCTGTCTTGGACTGGCTTTTATACATCGCGCATTTCGGCGACAGTGTTTTTCGCCTGAAACACATTATGGGTTTTCATTTTGTGAATAACTTGAAAATCTTAGCTCAAACAGCTGCAAAACCTATTTCCCCAGCATGGAAATGTTGAATTTATAAGGCCAAGCCTGAAATATGTGTGTCCGAGTCTCCTATCAAAAGTTACAGCTGTCTTTATGGACTTGGTGAAAATCGCCTTTATTTCGGCGAGACAGTGCTTTCGCCTGAAACACATTATGGGTTTTCATTTTGTGAATAACTTGAAAATCTTAGCTCAAACAGCTGCAAAACCTATTTCCCCAGCATGGAAATGTTGAATTTATAAGGCCAAGCCTGAAATATGTGTGTCCGAGTCTCCTATCAAAAGTTACAGCTGTCTTTATGGACTTGGTGAAAATCGCCTTTATTTTCGCGAGACAGCAGACAGTTTCTTTCGCCTGAAACACATTATGGGTTTTCATTTTGTGAATAACTTGAAAATCTTAGCTCAAACAGCTGCAAAACCTATTTCCCCAGCATGGAAATGTTGAATTTATAAGGCCAAGCCTGAAATATGTGTGTCCGAGTCTCCTATCAAAAGTTACAGCTGTCTTTATGGACTTGGTGAAAATCGCCTTTATTTCGGCGACAGACAGTGTTTCTCGCCTGAAACACATTATGGGTTTTCATTTTGTGAATAACTTGAAAATCTTAGCTCAAACAGCTCAAAACTATTTCCCCAGCATGGAAATGTTGAATTTATAAGGCCAAGCCTGAAATATGTGTGTCCGAGTCTCCTATCAAAAGTTACAGCTGTCTTTATGGACTTGGTGAAAATCGCTTTATTTCGGCGAGACAGCAGTGCAAATTACTATTTCCCAGCATGGAAATTTGCCTGAAACACATTATGGGTTTTCATTTTGTGAATAACTTGAAAATCTTAGCTCAAACAGCTGCAAAAAACCTATTTCCCCAGCATGGAAATGTTGAATTTATAAGGCCAAGCCTGAAATATGTGTGTCCGAGTCTCCTATCAAAAGTTACAGCTGTCTTTATGGACTTGGTGAAAATCGCTTTATTTCGGCGAGACAGACAGTGCTTTCGCCTGAAACACATTATGGGTTTTCATTTTGTGAATAACTTGAAAATCTTAGCTCAAACAGCTGCAAAACCTATTTCCCAGCATGGAAATGTTGAATTTATAAGGCCAAGCCTGAAATATGTGTGTCCGAGTCTCCTATCAAAAGTTACAGCTGTCTTTATGGACTTGGTGAAAATCGCCTTTATTTCGGAGAGACAGTGCGTTTCTCGCATTTGAATGGAGTTCGCCTGAAACACATTATGGGTTTTCATTTTGTGAATAACTTGAAAATCTTAGCTCAAACAGCTGCAAAACCTATTTCCCCAGCATGGAAATGTTGAATTTATAAGGCCAAGCCTGAAATATGTGTGTCCGAGTCTCCTATCAAAAGTTACAGCTGTCTTTATGGACTTGGTGAAAATCGCCTTTATTTCGGCGAGACAGTGCGCTTTCTCGCCTGAAACACATTATGGGTTTTCATTTTGTGAATAACTTGAAAATCTTAGCTCAAACAGCTGCAAAACCTATTTCCCCAGCATGGAAATGTTGAATTTATAAGGCCAAGCCTGAAATATGTGTGTCCGAGTCTCCTATCAAAAGTTACAGCTGTCTTTATGGACTTGGTGAAAATCGCTTTATTTATTTCGCGAGACAGTGTTTTCGCCTGAAACACATTATGGGTTTTCATTTGAATTTGAATTTATAAGGGCAAGCCTGAGACATGTGTGTCGAGTCTCCTATCAAAAGTTACAGCTGTCTTTATGAAAAACATTATGGGTTTTCATTTTGTGAATAACTTGAAAATCTTAGCTCAAACAGCTGCAAAACCTATTTCCCAGCATGGAAATGTTGAATTTATAAGGCCAAGCCTGAAATATGTGTGTCCGAGTCTCCTATCAAAAGTTACAGCTGTCTTTATGGACTTGGTGAAAATCGCTTTATTTCGGCGAGACACACAGTTTCGCATTTGATGCATTTGAATGGAGTTCTCGCCTGAAACACATTATGGGTTTTCATTTTGTGAATAACTTGAAAATCTTAGCTCAAACAGCTGCAAAACCTATTTCCCCAGCATGGAAATGTTGAATTTATAAGGCCAAGCCTGAAATATGTGTGTCCGAGTCTCCTATCAAAAGTTACAGCTGTCTTTATGGACTTGGTGAAAATCGCTTTATTTCAAGCGAGAAGTGCGCTTTCGCTTAGCTCAATGCAAACATGCGCTTCTCCTGAAACACATTATGGGTTTTCATTTTGTGAATAACTTGAAAATCTTAGCTCAAACAGCTGCAAAACCTATTTCCCCAGCATGGAAATGTTGAATTTATAAGGCCAAGCCTGAAATATGTGTGTCCGAGTCTCCTATCAAAAGTTACAGCTGTCTTTATGGACTTGGTGAAAATCGCCTTTATTTCGGCGAGACAGTGCGTTTCTCGCCTGAAACACATTATGGTTTTCATTTTGTGAATAACTTGAAAATCTTAGCTCAAACAGCTGCAAAACCTATTCCCCAGCATGGAAATGTTGAATTTATAAGGCCAAGCCTGAAATATGTGTGTCCGAGTCTCCTATCAAAAGTTACAGCTGTCTTTATGGACTTGGTGAAAATCGCTTTATCGGCGAGACAGTGCGTTTCTCGCCTGAAACACATTATGGGTTTTCATTTTGTGAATAACTTGAAAATCTTAGCTCAAACAGCTGCAAAACCTATTTCCCCAGCATGGAAATGTTGAATTTATAAGGCCAAGCCTGAAATATGTGTGTCCGAGTCTCCTATCAAAAGTTACAGCTGTCTTTATGGACTTGGTGAAAATCGCCTTTATTTCGGCGAGACAGTGCGCTTCGCCTGAAACACATTATGGGTTTTCATTTTGTGAATAACTTGAAAATCTTAGCTCAAACAGCTGCAAAACCTATTTCCCCAGCATGGAAATGTTGAATTTATAAGGCCAAGCCTGAAATATGTGTGTCCGAGTCTCCTATCAAAAGTTACAGCTGTCTTTATGGACTTGGTGAAAATCGCCTTTATTTCGCGAGACAGTGCATGCATTTGAATTTCTCGCCTGAAACACATTATGGGTTTTCATTTTGTGAATAACTTGAAAATCTTAGCTCAAACAGCTGCAAAACCTATTTCCCAGCATGGAAATGTTGAATTTATAGCCAAGCCTGAAATATGTGTGTCCGAGTCTCCTATCAAAAGTTACAGCTGTCTTTATGGACTTGGTGAAAATCGCCTTATTTCGGCGAGACAGTGCGTTTCTCGCCTGAAACACATTATGGGTTTTCATTTTGTGAATAACTTGAAAATCTTAGCTCAAACAGCTGCAAAACCTATTTCCCCAGCATGGAAATGTTGAATTTATAAGGCCAAGCCTGAAATATGTGTGTCCGAGTCTCCTATCAAAAGTTACAGCTGTCTTTATGGACTTGGTGAAAATCGCTTTATTTTCTAGAGACAGTTTCTCGCCTGAAACACATTATGGGTTTTCATTTTGTGAATAACTTGAAAATCTTAGCTCAAACAGCTGCAAAACCTATTTCCCAGCATGGAAATGTTGAATTTATAAGGCCAAGCCTGAAATATGTGTGTCCGAGTCTCCTATCAAAAGTTACAGCTGTCTTTATGGACTTGGTGAAAATCGCTTTATTTCGGCGAGACAGTGTTTCTCGCCTGAAACACATTATGGGTTTTCATTTTGTGAATAACTTGAAAATCTTAGCTCAAACAGCTGCAAAACCTATTTCCCAGCATGGAAATGTTGAATTTATAAGGCCAAGCCTGAAATATGTGTGTCCGAGTCTCCTATCAAAAGTTACAGCTGTCTTTATGGACTTGGTGAAAATCGCTTTATTTCAGACAGTGCTTTCTCGCCTGAAAACACATTGGGTTTTCAGACAGCTGCAAAACCTTCGCCTGAAACACATTATGGGTTTTCATTTTGTGAATAACTTGAAAATCTTAGCTCAAACAGCTGCAAAACCTATTTCCCCAGCATGGAAATGTTGAATTTATAAGGCCAAGCCTGAAATATGTGTGTCCGAGTCTCCTATCAAAAGTTACAGCTGTCTTTATGGACTTGGTGAAAATCGCTTTATTTCGCGAGAGAGCGTTTTCGCCTGAAACACATTATGGTTTTCATTTTGTGAATGAAAATCTTAGCTCAAACAGCTGCAAACATTATTTCCCCAGCATGGAAATGAATAACTTGAAAAATCTTAGTCTCCATCAAAAGTTACAGCTGTCTTTATGGACTTGGTAAAATCGCCTTTAGCAGACAGGAAATGTTGACATTATAAGGTTTTCATTTTGTGAATAACTTGAAAATCTTAGCTCAAACAGCTGCTCCTATCAGCATGGAAATGTTGCTGTCTTTAAGGACAAGCCTGAAAAATGTGTTTAGTCTCCTATCAAAAGTTACAGCTGTCTTTATGGACTTGGTGAAAATCGCTTATTTGAAGCGAGACAGTGCTTTCTCGCCTGAAACACATTATGGGTTTTCATTTTGTGAATAACTTGAAAATCTTAGCTCAAACAGCTGCAAAACCTATTTCCCCAGCATGGAAATGTTGAATTTATAAGGCCAAGCCTGAAATATGTGTGTCCGAGTCTCCTATCAAAAGTTACAGCTGTCTTTATGGACTTGGTGAAAATCGCCTTATTTCATGTAGACAGTGAACAGTTTCTCGCCTGAAACACATTATGGGTTTTCATTTTGTGAATAACTTGAAAATCTTAGCTCAAACAGCTGCAAAACCTATTCCCCAGCATGGAAATGTTGAATTTATAAGGCCAAGCCTGAAATATGTGTGTCCGAGTCTCCTATCAAAAGTTACAGCTGTCTTTATGGACTTGGTGAAAATCGCCTTTATTTTCAGGCGAGACAGTGTGTTTTCGCCTGAAACACATTATGGGTTTTCATTTTGTGAATAACTTGAAAATCTTAGCTCAAACAGCTGCAAAACCTATTTCCCCAGCATGGAAATGTTGAAATTTATAAGGCCAAGCCTGAAATATGTGTGTCCGAGTCTCCTATCAAAAGTTACAGCTGTCTTTATGGACTTGTGAAAATCGCTTTATTTCGGCGAGACAGTGCGTTTTCGCCTGAAACACATTATGGGTTTTCATTTTGTGAATAACTTGAAAATCTTAGCTCAAACAGCTGCAAAACCTATTTCCCCAGCATGGAAATGTTGAATTTATAAGGCCAAGCCTGAAATATGTGTGTCCGAGTCTCCTATCAAAAGTTACAGCTGTCTTTATGGACTTGGTGAAAATCGCCTTTATTTCGCGAGACAGTGCGCTTCGCCTGAAACACATTATGGGTTTTCATTTTGTGAATAACTTGAAAATCTTAGCTCAAACAGCTGCAAAACCTATTTCCCCAGCATGGAAATGTTGAATTTATAAGGCCAAGCCTGAAATATGTGTGTCCGAGTCTCCTATCAAAAGTTACAGCTGTCTTTATGGACTTGGTGAAAATCGCCTTTATTTCGGCGAGACAGTGTTTTTCGCCTGAAACACATTATGGGTTTTCATTTTGTGAATAACTTGAAAATCTTAGCTCAAACAGCTGCAAAACCTATTTCCCCAGCATGGAAATTGAATTTATAAGGCCAAGCCTGAAATATGTGTGTCCGAGTCTCCTCATCAAAAGTTACAGCTGTCTTTATGGACTTGGTGAAAATCGCCTTTATTTCAAGTCAGAGACAGTGAAATGCATTTTTCGCCTGAAACACATTATGGGTTTTCATTTTGTGAATAACTTGAAAATCTTAGCTCAAACAGCTGCAAAACCTATTTCCCCAGCATGGAAATGTTGAATTTATAAGGCCAAGCCTGAAATATGTGTGTCCGAGTCTCCTATCAAAAGTTACAGCTGTCTTTATGGACTTGGTGAAAATCGCCTTTTTCAAGCGAGCGAGACAGTGCGAATTTCGCCTGAAACACATTATGGGTTTTCATTTTGTGAATAACTTGAAAATCTTAGCTCAAACAGCTGCAAAACCTATTTCCCCAGCATGGAAATGTTGAATTTATAAGGCCAAGCCTGAAATATGTGTGTCCGAGTCTCCTATCAAAAGTTACAGCTGTCTTTATGGACTTGGTGAAAATCGCCTTTATTTCGCGAGACAGTGTGCTTTCGCCTGAAACACATTATGGGTTTTCATTTTGTGAATAACTTGAAAATCTTAGCTCAAACAGCTGCAAAACCTATTTCCCCAGCATGGAAATGTTGAATTTATAAGGCCAAGCCTGAAATATGTGTGTCCGAGTCTCCTATCAAAAGTTACAGCTGTCTTTATGGACTTGGTGAAAATCGCCTTTATCGGCGAGACAGCGCTTTTCGCCTGAAACACATTATGGGTTTTCATTTTGTGAATAACTTGAAAATCTTAGCTCAAACAGCTGCAAAACCTATTTCCCAGCATGGAAATGTTGAATTTATAAGGCCAAGCCTGAAATATGTGTGTCCGAGTCTCCTATCAAAAGTTACAGCTGTCTTTATGGACTTGGTGAAAATCGCTTTATTTCGGCGAGACAGTGTGCTTTTTCGCCTGAAACACATTATGGGTTTTCATTTTGTGAATAACTTGAAAATCTTAGCTCAAACAGCTGCAAAACCTATTTCCCCAGCATGGAAATGTTGAATTTATAAGGCCAAGCCTGAAATATGTGTGTCCGAGTCTCCTATCAAAAGTTACAGCTGTCTTTATGGACTTGGTGAAAATCGCTTTATTTCGGCGAGACAGTGCTTTCGCTGAAGAAACACATTACATGTTTTCATTTTGCCTGAAAATCTTAGCTCAAACTGAAACACATTATGGGTTTTCATTTTGTGAATAACTTGAAAATCTTAGCTCAAACAGCTGCAAAACCTATTTCCCCAGCATGGAAATGTTGAATTTATAAGGCCAAGCCTGAAAATGTGTGTCCGAGTCTCCTATCAAAAGTTACAGCTGTCTTTATGGACTTGGTGAAAATCGCCTTTATTTCGCGCGAGACAGTACAGCTGCTTTCGCCTACATTTATTTGAACAGTTCTCGCCTGAAACACATTATGGGTTTTCATTTTGTGAATAACTTGAAAATCTTAGCTCAAACAGCTGCAAAACCTATTTCCCCAGCATGGAAATGTTGAATTTATAAGGCCAAGCCTGAAATATGTGTGTCCGAGTCTCCTATCAAAAGTTACAGCTGTCTTTATGGACTTGGTGAAAATCGCCTTTATTTCGGCGAGCGAGACAGTGCGCTTTCGCCTGAAACACATTATGGGTTTTCATTTTGTGAATAACTTGAAAATCTTAGCTCAAACAGCTGCAAAACCTATTTCCCCAGCATGGAAATGTTGAATTTATAAGGCCAAGCCTGAAATATGTGTGTCCGAGTCTCCTATCAAAAGTTACAGCTGTCTTTATGGACTTGGTGAAAATCGCCTTTATTTCGGCGAGACAGTGCAGCGTTCTCGCCTGAAACACATTATGGGTTTTCATTTTGTGAATAACTTGAAAATCTTAGCTCAAACAGCTGCAAAACCTATTTCCCCAGCATGGAAATGTTGAATTTATAAGGCCAAGCCTGAAATATGTGTGTCCGAGTCTCCTATCAAAAGTTACAGCTGTCTTTATGGACTTGGTGAAAATCGCTTTATTTTCGGCGAGACAGTGCATTTGAATGGAGTTCTCGCCTGAAACACATTATGGGTTTTCATTTTGTGAATAACTTGAAAATCTTAGCTCAAACAGCTGCAAAACCTATTTCCCAGCAGCATGGAAAATGTTGAATTTATAAGGCCAAGCCTGAAATATGTGTGTCCGAGTCTCCTATCAAAAGTTACAGCTGTCTTTATGGACTTGGTGAAAATCGCCTTTATTTCGCGAATAACTTGAAAATCTTAGCTCAGTGCAGTGTTTCTCGCCTGAAACACATTATGGGTTTTCATTTTGTGAATAACTTGAAAATCTTAGCTCAAACAGCTGCCTGAAAAACCTATTTCCCCAGCATGGAAATGCTGAATTTATAAGGCCAAGCCAAGAAATATGTGTGTCCGAGTCTCCTATCAAAAGTTACAGCTGTCTTTATGGACTTGGTGAAAATCGCTTTATTTCGGCGAGACAGTGCGCTTTCTCGCCTGAAACACATTATGGGTTTTCATTTTGTGAATAACTTGAAAATCTTAGCTCAAACAGCTGCAAAACCTATTTCCCAGCATGGAAATGTTGAATTTATAAGGCCAAGCCTGAAATATGTGTGTCCGAGTGTCCGAGTCTCCTATCAAAAGTTACAGCTGTCTTTATGGACTTGGTGAAAATCGCCTTTATTTCAAGCGAGACAGTGCAAAAGTTCGCCTGAAACACATTATGGGTTTTCATTTTGTGAATAACTTGAAAATCTTAGCTCAAACAGCTGCAAAACCTATTTCCCCAGCATGGAAATGTTGAATTTATAAGGCCAAGCCTGAAATATGTGTGTCCGAGTCTCCTATCAAAAGTTACAGCTGTCTTTATGGACTTGGTGAAAATCGCCTTTATTTCGAGCAGTGCGTTTTCGCTAGACATGCATTTGAATGGAGTTCTCGCCTGAAACACATTATGGGTTTTCATTTTGTGAATAACTTGAAAATCTTAGCTCAAACAGCTGCAAAACCTATTTCCCCAGCATGGAAATGTTGAATTTATAAGGCCAAGCCTGAAATATGTGTGTCCGAGTCTCCTATCAAAAGTTACAGCTGTCTTTATGGGGACTTGGTGAAAATCGCTTTATTTCGGCGAGACACAGTGTTTCTCGCCTGAAACACATTATGGGTTTTCATTTTGTGAATAACTTGAAAATCTTAGCTCAAACAGCTGCAAAACCTATTTCCCCAGCATGGAAATGTTGAATTTATAAGGCCAAGCCTGAAATATGTGTGTCCGAGTCTCCTATCAAAAGTTACAGCTGTCTTTATGGACTTGGTGAAAATCGCCTTTATTTCGGCGAGACAGTGTTTTT
The DNA here is from genome assembly GCF_013358895.1 of Oreochromis aureus. Classification (NCBI taxonomy): domain Eukaryota; kingdom Metazoa; phylum Chordata; class Actinopteri; order Cichliformes; family Cichlidae; genus Oreochromis; species Oreochromis aureus. The sequence continues at coordinate 17,194 of NW_024108992.1, read as the reverse complement.
TCTGAAACACATTATGGGTTTTGCATTGTGAATAACTTGAAAATCTTAGCTCAAACAGCTGAAACACATTATGGGTTTTCATTTTGTGAATAACTTGAAAATCTTAGCTCAAACAGCTGCAAAACCTATTTCCCCAGCATGGAAATGTTGAATTTATAAGGCCAAGCCTGAAATATGTGTGTGTCAAGTCTCCTATCAAAAGTTACAGCTGTCTTTATGGACTTGGTGAAAATCGTGTTTATTTCGCGAGAAAAGACAGTCTTTTCGCTATTACATGCATTTGAATGGAGTTTCGCCTGAAACACATTATGGGTTTTCATTTTGTGAATAACTTGAAAATCTTAGCTCAAACAGCTGCAAAACCTATTTCCCCAGCATGGAAATGTTGAATTTATAAGGCCAAGCCTGAAATATGTGTGTCCGAGTCTCCTATCAAAAGTTACAGCTGTCTTTATGGACTTGGTGAAAATCGCCTTTATTTCGGCGAGACAGTGCGTTTCTCGCCTGAAACACATTATGGGTTTTCATTTTGTGAATAACTTGAAAATCTTAGCTCAAACAGCTGCAAAACCTATTTCCCCAGCATGGAAATGTTGAATTTATAAGGCCAAGCCTGAAATATGTGTGTCCGAGTCTCCTATCAAAAGTTACAGCTGTCTTTATGGACTTGGTGAAAATCGCCTTTATTTCGGCGAGACAGTGTGCTCGCCTGAAACACATTATGGGTTTTCATTTTGTGAATAACTTGAAAATCTTAGCTCAAACAGCTGCAAAACCTATTTCCCCAGCATGGAAATGTTGAATTTATAAGGCCAAGCCTGAAATATGTGTGTCCGAGTCTCCTATCAAAAGTTACAGCTGTCTTTATGGACTTGGTGAAAATCGCTTTATTTTTCGAGACAGAGACAGTGCTTTCGCCTGAAACACATTATGGGTTTTCATTTTGTGAATAACTTGAAAATCTTAGCTCAAACAGCTGCAAAACCTATTTCCCCAGCATGGAAATGTTGAATTTATAAGGCCAAGCCTGAAATATGTGTGTCCGAGTCTCCTATCAAAAGTTACAGCTGTCTTTATGGACTTGGTGAAAATCGCTTTATTTTTGGCGAGACACAGTGCGTGTTTTCGCCTGAAACACATTATGGGTTTTCATTTTGTGAATAACTTGAAAATCTTAGCTCAAACAGCTGCAAAACCTATTTCCCCAGCATGGAAATGTTGAATTTATAAGGCCAAGCCTGAAATATGTGTGTCCGAGTCTCCTATCAAAAGTTACAGCTGTCTTTATGGACTTGGTGAAAATCGCCTTTATTTCGCGCGAGACAGTGTTTTTCGCCTGAAACACATTATGGGTTTTCATTTTGTGAATAACTTGAAAATCTTAGCTCAAACAGCTGCAAAACCTATTTCCCCAGCATGGAAATGTTGAATTTATAAGGCCAAGCCTGAAATATGTGTGTCCGAGTCTCCTATCAAAAGTTACAGCTGTCTTTATGGACTTGGTGAAAAAAATCGCTTTATTTCGCGAGAGTGCATTTGAATGGAGTTCGCCTGAAACACATTATGGGTTTTCATTTTGTGAATAACTTGAAAATCTTAGCTCAAACAGCTGCAAAACCTATTTCCCCAGCATGGAAATGTTGAATTTATAAGGCCAAGCCTGAAATATGTGTGTCCGAGTCTCCTATCAAAAGTTACAGCTGTCTTTATGGACTTGGTGAAAATCGCTTTATTTCAAGCGAGACAGTGCGTTTCGCCTGAAACACATTATGGGTTTTCATTTTGTGAATAACTTGAAAATCTTAGCTCAAACAGCTGCAAAACCTATTTCCCAGCATGGAAATGTTGAATTTATAAGGCCAAGCCTGAAATATGTGTGTCCGAGTCTCCTATCAAAAGTTACAGCTGTCTTTATGGACTTGGTGAAAATCGCCTTTATTTCGCGAGAGACAGTGCGAATTTCTCGCCTGAAACACATTATGGGTTTTCATTTTGTGAATAACTTGAAAATCTTAGCTCAAACAGCTGCAAAACCTATTTCCCCAGCATGGAAATGTTGAATTTATAAGGCCAAGCCTGAAATATGTGTGTCCGAGTCTCCTATCAAAAGTTACAGCTGTCTTTATGGACTTGGTGAAATCGCTTTATTTTATTTCAGCGAGACAGTGCGTTTCTCGCCTGAAACACATTATGGGTTTTCATTTTGTGAATAACTTGAAAATCTTAGCTCAAACAGCTGCAAAACCTATTTCAGCATGGAAATGTTGAATTTATAAGGCCAAGCCTGAAATATGTGTGTCCGAGTCTCCTATCAAAAGTTACAGCTGTCTTTATGGACTTGGTGAAAATCGCTTTATTTCGCGAGACAGACAGCATGCATTTTTCGCCTGAAACACATTATGGGTTTTCATTTTGTGAATAACTTGAAAATCTTAGCTCAAACAGCTGCAAAACCTATTTCCCCAGCATGGAAATGTTGAATTTATAAGGCCAAGCCTGAAATATGTGTGTCCGAGTCTCCTATCAAAAGTTACAGCTGTCTTTATGGACTTGGTGAAAATCGCCTTTATTTCGGCGAGACAGTGCGTTTTCGCTAGACAGTGTGAGTTCTCGCCTGAAACACATTATGGGTTTTCATTTTGTGAATAACTTGAAAATCTTAGCTCAAACAGCTGCAAAACCTATTTCCCCAGCATGGAAATGTTGAATTTATAAGGCCAAGCCTGAAATATGTGTGTCCGAGTCTCCTATCAAAAGTTACAGCTGTCTTTATGGACTTGGTGAAAATCGCCTTTATTTTCGGCGAGACAGTGCATTTTCGCCTGAAACACATTATGGGTTTTCATTTTGTGAATAACTTGAAAATCTTAGCTCAAACAGCTGCAAAACCTATTTCCCCAGCATGGAAATGTTGAATTTATAAGGCCAAGCCTGAAATATGTGTGTCCGAGTCTCCTATCAAAAGTTACAGCTGTCTTTATGGACTTGGTGAAAATCGCTTTATTTCGGCGAGAGACATGCATTTCTCGCCTGAAACACATTATGGGTTTTCATTTTGTGAATAACTTGAAAATCTTAGCTCAAACAGCTGCAAAACCTATTTCCCAGCATGGAAATGTTGAATTTATAAGGCCAAGCCTGAAATATGTGTGTCCGAGTCTCCTATCAAAAGTTACAGCTGTCTTTATGGACTTGGTGAAAATCGCTTTATTTCGGCGAGACAGTGCATTACATGCATTTGAATGGAGTTCTCGCCTGAAACACATTATGGGTTTTCATTTTGTGAATAACTTGAAAATCTTAGCTCAAACAGCTGCAAAACCTATTTCCCCAGCATGGAAATGTTGAATTTATAAGGCCAAGCCTGAAATATGTGTGTCCGAGTCTCCTATCAAAAGTTACAGCTGTCTTTATGGACTTGGTGAAAATCGCCTTTATTTTCGAGCGAGACAGTGCGTTTCTTTCGCCTGAAACACATTATGGGTTTTCATTTTGTGAATAACTTGAAAATCTTAGCTCAAACAGCTGCAAAACCTATTTCCCCAGCATGGAAATGTTGAATTTATAAGGCCAAGCCTGAAATATGTGTGTCCGAGTCTCCTATCAAAAGTTACAGCTGTCTTTATGGACTTGGTGAAAATCGCCTTTATTTCGCGAGACAGAGAGACAGTGCGTTTCTCGCCTGAAACACATTATGGGTTTTCATTTTGTGAATAACTTGAAAATCTTAGCTCAAACAGCTGCAAAAACCTATTTCCCCAGCATGGAAATGTTGAATTTATAAGGCCAAGCCTGAAATATGTGTGTCCGAGTCTCCTATCAAAAGTTACAGCTGTCTTTATGGACTTGGTGAAAATCGCCTTTATTTCGGCGAGACAGTGCGTTTCTCGCCTGAAACACATTATGGGTTTTCATTTTGTGAATAACTTGAAAATCTTAGCTCAAACAGCTGCAAAACCTATTTCCCCAGCATGGAAATGTTGAATTTATAAGGCCAAGCCTGAAATATGTGTGTCCGAGTCTCCTATCAAAAGTTACAGCTGTCTTTATGGACTTGGTGAAAATCGCCTTTATTTCGAGACAGCGAGACAGTGCATTTTTCGCCTGAAACACATTATGGGTTTTCATTTTGTGAATAACTTGAAAATCTTAGCTCAAACAGCTGCAAAACCTATTTCCCCAGCATGGAAATGTTGAATTTATAAGGCCAAGCCTGAAATATGTGTGTCCGAGTCTCCTATCAAAAGTTACAGCTGTCTTTATGGACTTGGTGAAAATCGCCTTTATTTGTGAATAACTTGCGAGACAGTGCTTTTCTCGCCTGAAACACATTATGGGTTTTCATTTTGTGAATAACTTGAAAATCTTAGCTCAAACAGCTGCAAAACCTATTTCCCCAGCATGGAAATGTTGAATTTATAAGGCCAAGCCTGAAATATGTGTGTCCGAGTCTCCTATCAAAAGTTACAGCTGTCTTTATGGACTTGGTGAAAATCGCCTTATTTTTCGCGAGACAGTGCGTTTCTCGCCTGAAACATTGAAACACATTATGGGTTTTCATTTTGTGAATAACTTGAAAATCTTAGCTCAAACAGCTGCAAAACCTATTTCCCCAGCATGGAAATGTTGAATTTATAAGGCCAAGCCTGAAATATGTGTGTCCGAGTCTCCTATCAAAAGTTACAGCTGTCTTTATGGACTTGGTGAAAATCGCCTTTATTTCGGCGAGACAGTGCGTTTTCGCTTTCTCGCCTGAAACACATTATGGGTTTTCATTTTGTGAATAACTTGAAAATCTTAGCTCAAACAGCTGCAAAACCTATTTCCCCAGCATGGAAATGTTGAATTTATAAGGCCAAGCCTGAAATATGTGTGTCCGAGTCTCCTATCAAAAGTTACAGCTGTCTTTATGGACTTGGTGAAAATCGCCTTTATTTTTCAGCGAGACAGTGCGTTTCTCGCCTGAAACACATTATGGGTTTTCATTTTGTGAATAACTTGAAAATCTTAGCTCAAACAGCTGCAAAACCTATTTCCCCAGCATGGAAATGTTGAATTTATAAGGCCAAGCCTGAAATATGTGTGTCCGAGTCTCCTATCAAAAGTTACAGCTGTCTTTATGGACTTGGTGAAAATCGCCTTTATTTCGGCGAGACAGTGCGTTTTCGCCTGAAACACATTATGGGTTTTCATTTTGTGAATAACTTGAAAATCTTAGCTCAAACAGCTGCAAAACCTATTTCCCCAGCATGGAAATGTTGAATTTATAAGGCCAAGCCTGAAATATGTGTGTCCGAGTCTCCTATCAAAAGTTACAGCTGTCTTTATGGACTTGGTGAAAATCGCCTTTATTTCGGCGAGACAGTGCTTTTATTACATGCATTTCGCCTGAAACACATTATGGGTTTTCATTTTGTGAATAACTTGAAAATCTTAGCTCAAACAGCTGCAAAACCTATTTCCCCAGCATGGAAATGTTGAATTTATAAGGCCAAGCCTGAAATATGTGTGTCCGAGTCTCCTATCAAAAGTTACAGCTGTCTTTATGGACATTTGGTGAAAATCGCCTTTATTTCAGCATGGCGAGACTGAAAGTGTGTTCTCTATCAAAAGTTACCTGAAAGTTTCGCCTGAAACACATTATGGGTTTTCATTTTGTGAATAACTTGAAAATCTTAGCTCAAACAGCTGCAAAACCTATTTCCCCAGCATGGAAATGTTGAAATTTATAAGGCCAAGCCTGAAATATGTGTGTCCGAGTCTCCTATCAAAAGTTACAGCTGTCTTTATGGACTTGGTGAAAATCGCTTTATTTCGGCGAGACAGTGCGTTTCTCGCCTGAAACACATTATGGGTTTTCATTTTGTGAATAACTTGAAAATCTTAGCTCAAACAGCTGCAAAACCTATTTCCCCAGCATGGAAATGTTGAATTTATAAGGCCAAGCCTGAAATATGTGTGTCCGAGTCTCCTATCAAAAGTTACAGCTGTCTTTATGGACTTGGTGAAAATCGCCTTTATTTCGGCGAGACAGTGCTATTTGCTTTGCCTGAAACACATTATGGGTTTTCATTTTGTGAATAACTTGAAAATCTTAGCTCAAACAGCTGCAAAACCTATTTCCCCAGCATGGAAATGTTGAATTTATAAGGCCAAGCCTGAAATATGTGTGTCCGAGTCTCCTATCAAAAGTTACAGCTGTCTTTATGGACTTGGTGAAAATCGCCTTTATTTCGCGAGAGAGACAGTGCGTTTCTCGCCTGAAACACATTATGGGTTTTCATTTTGTGAATAACTTGAAAATCTTAGCTCAAACAGCTGCAAAACCTATTTCCCCAGCATGGAAATGTTGAATTTATAAGGCCAAGCCTGAAATATGTGTGTCCGAGTCTCCTATCAAAAGTTACAGCTGTCTTTATGGACTTGGTGAAAATCGTTTTCATTTATTTCGCTGAATTTATACAAGCCTGCAGACAGTGCTGTCTTTCGCCTGAAACACATTATGGGTTTTCATTTTGTGAATAACTTGAAAATCTTAGCTCAAACAGCTGCAAAACCTATTTCCCCAGCATGGAAATGTTGAATTTATAAGGCCAAGCCTGAAATATGTGTGTCCGAGTCTCCTATCAAAAGTTACAGCTGTCTTTATGGACTTGGTGAAAATCGCCTTTATTTCGGCGAGACAGTGCTTTCTCGCCGAAACACATTATGGGTTTTCATTTTGTGAATAACTTGAAAATCTTAGCTCAAACAGCTGCAAAACCTATTTCCCAGCATGGAAATGTTGAATTTATAAGGCCAAGCCTGAAATATGTGTGTCCGAGTCTCCTATCAAAAGTTACAGCTGTCTTTATGGACTTGGTGAAAATCGCTTTATTTCGGCGAGACATTTTATGAAACACATTATGGGTTTTCATTTTGTGAATAACTCGCTATTACATGCATTTGAATGGAGTTCTCGCCTGAAACACATTATGGGTTTTCATTTTGTGAATAACTTGAAAATCTTAGCTCAAACAGCTGCAAAACCTATTTCCCCAGCATGGAAATGTTGAATTCTATAAGGCCAAGCCTGAAATATGTGTGTCCGAGTCTCCTATCAAAAGTTACAGCTGTCTTTATGGACTTGGTGAAAATCGCTTTATTTCGGCGAGACAGTGCGCTTTTCGCCTGAAACACATTATGGGTTTTCATTTTGTGAATAACTTGAAAATCTTAGCTCAAACAGCTGCAAAACCTATTTCCCCAGCATGGAAATGTTGAATTTATAAGGCCAAGCCTGAAATATGTGTGTCCGAGTCTCCTATCAAAAGTTACAGCTGTCTTTATGGACTTGGTGAAAATCGCTTTATTTCTGAAGCGAGACAGTGCGTTTCTCAAACAGCTATTCGCCTGAAACACATTATGGGTTTTCATTTTGTGAATAACTTGAAAATCTTAGCTCAAACAGCTGCAAAACCTATTTGAAAATCCCAGCATGGAAATGTTGAATTTATAAGGCCAAGCCTGAAATATGTGTGTCCGAGTCTCCTATCAAAAGTTACAGCTGTCTTTATGGACTTGGTGAAAATCGCCTTATTTTCGGCGAGACAGTGCGCTATTACATGCATTTGCCTGAAACACATTATGGGTTTTCATTTTGTGAATAACTTGAAAATCTTAGCTCAAACAGCTGCAAAACCTATTTCCCCAGCATGGAAATGTTGAATTTATAAGGCCAAGCCTGAAATATGTGTGTCCGAGTCTCCTATCAAAAGTTACAGCTGTCTTTATGGACTTGGTGAAAATCGCCTTTATTTCGAGAGACACAGTGTTTCTCGCCTGAAACACATTATGGGTTTTCATTTTGTGAATAACTTGAAAATCTTAGCTCAAACAGCTGCAAAACCTATTTCCCCAGCATGGAAATGTTGAATTTATAAGGCCAAGCCTGAAATATGTGTGTCCGAGTCTCCTATCAAAAGTTACAGCTGTCTTTATGGACTTGGTGAAAATCGCCTTTATTTTGAATTTATAAGGGCGAGACAGTGTCGTTTTCGCTATTACATGCATTTGAATGGAGTTCTCCTGAAACACATTATGGGTTTTCATTTTGTGAATAACTTGAAAATCTTAGCTCAAACAGCTGCAAAACCTATTTCCCCAGCATGGAAATGTTGAATTTATAAGGCCAAGCCTGAAATATGTGTGTCCGAGTCTCCTATCAAAAGTTACAGCTGTCTTTATGGACTTGGTGAAAATCGCCTTTTTCGGCGAGACAGTGTTTCTCGCCTGAAACACATTATGGGTTTTCATTTTGTGAATAACTTGAAAATCTTAGCTCAAACAGCTGCAAAACCTATTTCCCCAGCATGGAAATGTTGAATTTATAAGGCCAAGCCTGAAATATGTGTGTCCGAGTCTCCTATCAAAAGTTACAGCTGTCTTTATGGACTTGGTGAAAATCGCCTTTATTTCGGCGAGACAGTGCTTTCAGCTGCAAAACCTATTACATGCATTTGAAAGTTCACTGAAACACATTATGGGTTTTCATTTTGTGAATAACTTGAAAATCTTAGCTCAAACAGCTGCAAAACCTATTTCCCAGCATGGAAATGTTGAATTTATAAGGCCAAGCCTGAAATATGTGTGTCCGAGTCTCCTATCAAAAGTTACAGCTGTCTTTATGGACTTGGTGAAAATCGCCTTTATTTCGGCGAGACAGTGTTTCTCGCCTGAAACACATTATGGGTTTTCATTTTGTGAATAACTTGAAAATCTTAGCTCAAACAGCTGCAAAACCTATTTCCCCAGCATGGAAATGTTGAATTTATAAGGCCAAGCCTGAAATATGTGTGTCCGAGTCTCCTATCAAAAGTTACAGCTGTCTTTATGGACTTGGTGAAAATCGACTTTATTTCAAGCGAGACAGCATTTGTTTTCATTTTCTCGCCTGAAACACATTATGGGTTTTCATTTTGTGAATAACTTGAAAATCTTAGCTCAAACAGCTGCAAAACCTATTTCCCCAGCATGGAAATGTTGAATTTATAAGGCCAAGCCTGAAATATGTGTGTCCGAGTCTCCTATCAAAAGTTACAGCTGTCTTTATGGACTTGGTGAAAATCGCCTTTATTTCAAGCGAGACAGTGTCTTTTTCGCTATTACATGCATTTGAATGGAGCCTGAAACACATTATGGGTTTTCATTTTGTGAATAACTTGAAAATCTTAGCTCAAACAGCTGCAAAACCTATTTCCCCAGCATGGAAATGTTGAATTTATAAGGCCAAGCCTGAAATATGTGTGTCCGAGTCTCCTATCAAAAGTTACAGCTGTCTTTATGGACTTGGTGAAAATCGCCTTATTTCGCGAGACAGTGCGAGAGCTATTAGTGCAGTGCTTTCGCCTGAAACACATTATGGGTTTTCATTTTGTGAATAACTTGAAAATCTTAGCTCAAACAGCTGCAAAACCTATTTCCCCAGCATGGAAATGTTGAATTTATAAGGCCAAGCCTGAAATATGTGTCCGAGTCTCCTATCAAAAGTTACAGCTGTCTTTATGGACTTGGTGAAAATCGCTTTATTTCGGCGAGACAGTGCGTTTCTCGCCTGAAACACATTATGGGTTTTCATTTTGTGAATAACTTGAAAATCTTAGCTCAAACAGCTGCAAAACCTATTTTCCCCAGCATGGAAATGTTGAATTTATAAGGCCAAGCCTGAAATATGTGTGTCCGAGTCTCCTATCAAAAGTTACAGCTGTCTTTATGGACTTGGTGAAAATCGCCTTTATTTCGGCGAGGCGAGACAGTGTTTCTCGCCTGAAACACATTATGGGTTTTCATTTTGTGAATAACTTGAAAATCTTAGCTCAAACAGCTGCAAAACCTATTTCCCCAGCATGGAAATGCTGAATTTATAAGGCCAAGCCTGAAATATGTGTGTCCGAGTCTCCTATCAAAAGTTACAGCTGTCTTTATGGACTTGGTGAAAATCGCCTTATTTCGGCGAGACAGTGTTTCTTTCTCGCCTGAAACACATTATGGGTTTTCATTTTGTGAATAACTTGAAAATCTTAGCTCAAACAGCTGCAAAACCTATTTCCCCAGCATGGAAATGTTGAATTTATAAGGCCAAGCCTGAAATATGTGTGTCCGAGTCTCCTATCAAAAGTTACAGCTGTCTTTATGGACTTGGTGAAAATCGCCTTTATTTCGGCGAGACAGTGCATTTGAATGGAGTGCTGCTCGCCTGAAACACATTATGGGTTTTCATTTTGTGAATAACTTGAAAATCTTAGCTCAAACAGCTGCAAAACCTATTTCCCCAGCATGGAAATGTTGAATTTATAAGGCCAAGCCTGAAATATGTGTGTCCGAGTCTCCTATCAAAAGTTACAGCTGTCTTTATGGACTTGGTGAAAATCGCCTTATTTATTTCGGCGAGACAGTGCGTTTCTCGCCTGAAACACATTATGGGTTTTCATTTTGTGAATAACTTGAAAATCTTAGCTCAAACAGCTGCAAAACCTATTTCCCCAGCATGGAAATGTTGAATTTATAAGGCCAAGCCTGAAATATGTGTGTCCGAGTCTCCTATCAAAAGTTACAGCTGTCTTTATGGACTTGGTGAAAATCGCCTTTATTTCGGCGAGACACTATTACATGCATTTGAATGGAGTTCTCGCCTGAAACACATTATGGGTTTTCATTTTGTGAATAACTTGAAAATCTTAGCTCAAACAGCTGCAAAACCTATTTCCCCAGCATGGAAATGTTGAATTTATAAGGCCAAGCCTGAAATATGTGTGTCCGAGTCTCCTATCAAAAGTTACAGCTGTCTTTATGGACTTGGTGAAAATCGCTTTATTTCGGCGAGACAGTCTTTATGGACATGCATTTGAATGGAGTTCTCGCCTGAAACACATTATGGGTTTTCATTTTGTGAATAACTTGAAAATCTTAGCTCAAACAGCTGCAAAACCTATTTCCCCAGCATGGAAATGTTGAATTTATAAGGCCAAGCCTGAAATATGTGTGTCCGAGTCTCCTATCAAAAGTTACAGCTGTCTTTATGGACTTGGTGAAAATCGCTTTATTTCGCGAGACAGTGCGTTTTCGCCTGAAACACATTATGGGTTTTCATTTTGTGAATAACTTGAAAATCTTAGCTCAAACAGCTGCAAAACCTATTTCCCCAGCATGGAAATGTTGAATTTATAAGGCCAAGCCTGAAATATGTGTGTCCGAGTCTCCTATCAAAAGTTACAGCTGTCTTTATGGACTTGGTGAAAATCGCTTTATTTCGCGAGACAGTGTTTCTCGCCTGAAACACATTATGGGTTTTCATTTTGTGAATAACTTGAAAATCTTAGCTCAAACAGCTGCAAAACCTATTTCCCCAGCATGGAAATGTTGAATTTATAAGGCCAAGCCTGAAATATGTGTGTCCGAGTCTCCTATCAAAAGTTACAGCTGTCTTTATGGACTTGGTGAAAATCGCCTTTATTTCGCGAGACAGTGCGCTAGACAGAATGTTTCTCGCCTGAAACACATTATGGGTTTTCATTTTGTGAATAACTTGAAAATCTTAGCTCAAACAGCTGCAAAACCTATTCCCCAGCATGGAAATGTTGAATTTATAAGGCCAAGCCTGAAATATGTGTGTCCGAGTCTCCTATCAAAAGTTACAGCTGTCTTTATGGACTTGGTGAAAATCGCCTTTATTTCGGCGAGACAGTGCTTTTCGCTATTACATGCATTTGAATGGAGTTCTCGCCTGAAACACATTATTGGGTTTTCATTTTGTGAATAACTTGAAAATCTTAGCTCAAACAGCTGCAAAACCTATTTCCCAGCATGGAAATGTTGAATTCTATAAGGCCAAGCCTGAAATATGTGTGTCCGAGTCTCCTATCAAAAGTTACAGCTGTCTTTATGGACTTGGTGAAAATCGCCTTATTTTTATTTTTCGAGACAGTGAATGGAGTTCTCGCCTGAAACACATTATGGGTTTTCATTTTGTGAATAACTTGAAAATCTTAGCTCAAACAGCTGCAAAACCTATTTCCCCAGCATGGAAATGTTGAATTTATAAGGCCAAGCCTGAAATATGTGTGTCCGAGTCTCCTATCAAAAGTTACAGCTGTCTTTATGGACTTGGTGAAAATCGCCTTTATTTCGCGAGACAGTGCGCTTTCGCTATTACATGCATTTGAATGGAGTTCTCGCCTGAAACACATTATGGGTTTTCATTTTGTGAATAACTTGAAAATCTTAGCTCAAACAGCTGCAAAACCTATTTCCCCAGCATGGAAATGTTGAATTTATAAGGCCAAGCCTGAAATATGTGTGTCCGAGTCTCCTATCAAAAGTTACAGCTGTCTTTATGGACTTGGTGAAAATCGCCTTATTTTTGGCGAGACAGTGCGTTTCTCGCCTGAAACACATTATGGGTTTTCATTTTGTGAATAACTTGAAAATCTTAGCTCAAACAGCTGCAAAACCTATTTCCCCAGCATGGAAATGTTGAATTTATAAGGCCAAGCCTGAAATATGTGTGTCCGAGTCTCCTATCAAAAGTTACAGCTGTCTTTATGGATGGACTTGGCGAGAAATCGCTTATTTCATGCGAGACAGTGCGTTTCTCGCCTGAAACACATTATGGGTTTTCATTTTGTGAATAACTTGAAAATCTTAGCTCAAACAGCTGCAAAACCTATTTCCCCAGCATGGAAATGTTGAATTTATAAGGCCAAGCCTGAAATATGTGTGTCCGAGTCTCCTATCAAAAGTTACAGCTGTCTTTATGGACTTGGTGAAAATCGCTTATTTTATTTTCGCTAGACATGCATTTGAATGGAGTTCTCGCCTGAAACACATTATGGGTTTTCATTTTGTGAATAACTTGAAAATCTTAGCTCAAACAGCTGCAAAACCTATTTCCCCAGCATGGAAATGTTGAATTTATAAGGCCAAGCCTGAAATATGTGTGTCCGAGTCTCCTATCAAAAGTTACAGCTGTCTTTATGGACTTGGTGAAAATCGCCTTATTTCAGCGAGACAGTGCGTTCTCGCCTGAAACACATTATGGGTTTTCATTTTGTGAATAACTTGAAAATCTTAGCTCAAACAGCTGCAAAACCTATTTCCCCAGCATGGAAATGTTGAATTTATAAGGCCAAGCCTGAAATATGTGTGTCCGAGTCTCCTATCAAAAGTTACAGCTGTCTTTATGGACTTGGTGAAAATCGCCTTTATTTCGGCGAGACAGCGTTTCGCTATTACATGCATTTGAATGGAGCTCGCCTGAAACACATTATGGGTTTTCATTTTGTGAATAACTTGAAAATCTTAGCTCAAACAGCTGCAAAACCTATTTCCCCAGCATGGAAATGCTGAATTTATAAGGCCAAGCCTGAAATATGTGTGTCCGAGTCTCCTATCAAAAGTTACAGCTGTCTTTATGGACTTGGTGAAAATCGCCTTATTTTCGAGGCGAGACAGTGCGTTTTCGCTTTCTCGCATTTGAATGGAGTTCTCAGCTGAAACACATTATGGGTTTTCATTTTGTGAATAACTTGAAAATCTTAGCTCAAACAGCTGCAAAACCTATTTCCCCAGCATGGAAATGCTGAATTTATAAGGCCAAGCCTGAAAATGTGTGTCCGAGTCTCCTATCAAAAGTTACAGCTGTCTTTATGGACTTGGACTTAAGGTGAAAATCGCCTTATTTTGGCGAGACAGCGCTTCTCGCTATTACATGCATTTGAATGGAGTTTCTCCTGAAACACATTATGGGTTTTCATTTTGTGAATAACTTGAAAATCTTAGCTCAAACAGCTGCAAAACCTATTTCCCCAGCATGGAAATGCTGAATTTATAAGGCCAAGCCTGAAATATGTGTGTCCGAGTCTCCTATCAAAAGTTACAGCTGTCTTTATGGACTTGGTGAAAATCGCCTTTATTTCGGCGAGACAGTGCGTTTCTCGCCTGAAACACATTATGGGTTTTCATTTTGTGAATAACTTGAAAATCTTAGCTCAAACAGCTGCAAAACCTATTTCCCCAGCATGGAAATGTTGAATTCTATAAGGCCAAGCCTGAAATATGTGTGTCCGAGTCTCCTATCAAAAGTTACAGCTGTCTTTATGGACTTGGTGAAAATCGCTTTATTTCGGCGAGCGAGAGCGAGCTATTACATGCATTTGAATGGAGTTCTCGCCTGAAACACATTATGGGTTTTCATTTTGTGAATAACTTGAAAATCTTAGCTCAAACAGCTGCAAAACCTATTTCCCCAGCATGGAAATGTTGAATTCTATAAGGCCAAGCCTGAAATATGTGTGTCCGAGTCTCCTATCAAAAGTTACAGCTGTCTTTATGGACTTGTGAAAATCGCTTTATTCGGCGAGACAGTGCTTTATTTCGAGATTACATGCATTTGAATGGAGTTCTCGCCTGAAACACATTATGGGTTTTCATTTTGTGAATAACTTGAAAATCTTAGCTCAAACAGCTGCAAAACCTATTTCCCCAGCATGGAAATGCTGAATTTATAAGGCCAAGCCTGAAATATGTGTGTCCGAGTCTCCTATCAAAAGTTACAGCTGTCTTTATGGACTTGGTGAAAATCGCCTTATTTCGGCGAGACAGTGCGCTTCTCGCTATTACATGCATTTGAATGGAGTTCTCGCCTGAAACACATTATGGGTTTTCATTTTGCGAATAACTTGAAAATCTTAGCTCAAACAGCTGCAAAACCTATTTCCCCAGCATGGAAATGCTGAATTCTATAAGGCCAAGCCTGAAATATGTGTGTCCGAGTCTCCTATCAAAAGTTACAGCTGTCTTTATGGACTTGGTGAAAATCGCCTTATTTTGGTGAGACAGTGCGTTTCTCGCCTGAAACACATTATGGGTTTTCATTTTGTGAATAACTTGAAAATCTTAGCTCAAACAGCTGCAAAACCTTTTTCCCCAGCATGGAAATGCTGAATTTATAAGGCCAAGCCTGAAATATGTGTGTCCGAGTCTCCTATCAAAAGTTACAGCTGTCTTTATGGACTTGGTGAAAATCGCCTTTATTTCGGCGAGCCAGCGAGACAGTGCATGCATTTGAATCGCCTGCCTGAAACACATTATGGGTTTTCATTTTGTGAATAACTTGAAAATCTTAGCTCAAACAGCTGCAAAACCTATTTCCCCAGCATGGAAATGCTGAATTCTATAAGGCCAAGCCTGAAATATGTGTGTCCGAGTCTCCTATCAAAAGTTACAGCTGTCTTTATGGACTTGGCGAAAATCGCCTTATTTTGGTGAGACAGTGCGTTTCTCGCCTGAAACACATTATGGGTTTTCATTTTGTGAATAACTTGAAAATCTTAGCTCAAACAGCTGCAAAACCTATTTCCCCAGCATGGAAATGTTGAATTCTATAAGGCAAAGCCTGAAATATGTGTGTCCGAGTCTCCTATCAAAAGTTACAGCTGTCTTTATGGACTTGGCGAAAATCGCCTTATTTCAGCGAGACAGTGCGTTTCTCGCCTGAAACACATTATGGGTTTTCATTTTGTGAATAACTTGAAAATCTTAGCTCAAACAGCTGCAAAACCTATTTCCCCAGCATGGAAATGCTGAATTCTATAAGGCCAAGCCTGAAATATGTGTGTCCGAGTCTCCTATCAAAAGTTACAGCTGTCTTTATGGACTTGGTGAAAATCGAATTATTTCGGCGAGACCGTATGCTTTTCGCTATTACATGCATTTGAATGGAGTTCTCGCCTGAAACACATTATGGGTTTTCATTTTGTGAATAACTTGAAAATCTTAGCTCAAACAGCTGCAAAACCTATTTCCCCAGCATGGAAATGCTGAATTTATAAGGCCAAGCCTGAAATATGTGTGTCCGAGTCTCCTATCAAAAGTTACAGCTGTCTTTATGGACTTGGTGAAAATCGCCTTATTTCGGAGAGACAGTGCGTTTCTCGCCTGAAACACATTATGGGTTTTCATTTTGTGAATAACTTGAAAATCTTAGCTCAAACAGCTGCAAAACCTATTTCCCCAGCATGGAAATGCTGAATTCTATAAGGCAAAGCCTGAAATATGTGTGTCCGAGTCTCCTATCAAAAGTTACAGCTGTCTTTATGGACTTGGTGAAAATCGCCTTATTTTGGTGAGACAGTGCGTTTCTCGCCTGAAACACATTATGGGTTTTCATTTTGTGAATAACTTGAAAATCTTAGCTCAAACAGCTGCAAAACCTTTTTCCCCAGCATGGAAATGCTGAATTCTATAAGGCCAAGCCTGAAATATGTGTGTCCGAGTCTCCTATCAAAAGTTACAGCTGTCTTTATGGACTTGGTGAAAATCGCCTTATTTTCGAGAGACAGTGTTTTTCGCCTGAAACACATTATGGGTTTTCATTTTGTGAATAACTTGAAAATCTTAGCTCAAACAGCTGCAAAACCTATTTCCCCAGCATGGAAATGCTGAATTCTATAAGGCCAAGCCTGAAATATGTGTGTCCGAGTCTCCTATCAAAAGTTACAGCTGTCTTTATGGACTTGGCGAAAATCGCCTTATTTTGGTGAGACAGTGCGTTTCTCGCCTGAAACACATTATGGGTTTTCATTTTGTGAATAACTTGAAAATCTTAGCTCAAACAGCTGCAAAACCTATTTCCCCAGCATGGAAATGCTGAATTCTATAAGGCAAAGCCTGAAATATGTGTGTCCGAGTCTCCTATCAAAAGTTACAGCTGTCTTTATGGACTTGGCGAAAATCGCCTTATTTCGGCGAGACAGTGCGTTTCTCGCCTGAAACACATTATGGGTTTTCATTTTGTGAATAACTTGAAAATCTTAGCTCAAACAGCTGCAAAACCTATTTCCCCAGCATGGAAATGCTGAATTCTATAAGGCAAAGCCTGAAATATGTGTGTCCGAGTCTCCTATCAAAAGTTACAGCTGTCTTTATGGACTTGGTGAAAATCGAATTATTTCGGCGAGACCGTGCGTTTCTCGCTATTACATGCATTTGAATGGAGTTCTCGCCTGAAACACATTATGGGTTTTCATTTTGTGAATAACTTGAAAATCTTAGCTCAAACAGCTGCAAAACCTATTTCCCCAGCATGGAAATGCTGAATTCTATAAGGCCAAGCCTGAAATATGTGTGTCCGAGTCTCCTATCAAAAGTTACAGCTGTC